>NC_051157.2:26877032-26954697 GCF_013339745.2 Dermacentor silvarum
CCAACACCATGTCCTCTTGGGTTGGCAACTTGGCATGGGTTCGCGAGCTTGTTGAGTCGAGAGCACTATGGCCGAGAGTGTATACGATTGGTCCGCTCTGTTATCTGCTATGACGGTCCGCCGTGTGGATGTGCTCTGCGCCGGACCGGACCGCGGTGGACCGTGATGTCACATCACGTGACCGATCGTCCCACGGACTTGGTCCGTCGTGTCGATCGGCCTTTAGTGGCTATTGTGTTGGGCTGCTAAGCACGAGGTCGCGGGATCAAATCCCGGCCACGGCGGCCGCCTTTCGATGGGGGCGAAATGCGAAAACACCTGTGTACTTAGAACCCCAAGTGGTCCAAATTATTCCGGAGTTCGCCACTACGGTGTGCCTCATAATCAGATCGTGGTTTTGGAACGTAAAACCCCATAATTTAACTTTTAAAGCCCTGCACCAGTTATGTACATGAGATTCTGAGGCGGGAATATCGTCCGGCATCAAGTAAGCATGTCAGCAGCAGACCAAATAAATTTAGAGTTAGCAACAATGTTTTGGATATGCCAGAGGACTTAAGAAGTTCAGAAAACTCACGATGTTACAAATTTCAATGCAAGAATTTTCTTTTAACAGACATGAAAATCTTGAATGTAGCATACTCGGGTTGTAAAAGCTATGCTATGCAACTTAAAACTGTCTGCGCTGAACTAAACTATTTAAATTGTGAACCGTCCCGAAAATGTACAGAATTGTATATGACTGATGCTATAGTGGTGGGCTCCAGATTAATTTAGACCACTTGAAACTTTTTAACGTGCACACAAATTTGCACAAACGAACGTTTTACAGTGGAGCTGTTAAGATTTTCGTAAGTCCGTTTCGTGCCGACAGAAAACTCGGCCCAGCTGGGCATCGCCGAGCCACGCAACCTCATCGCATCACACACGTGCGTAAGGCGGAGTATCGCTGCGGTATGCGTGCGCTTTGCCTTCTCTCTCCCCAGCCGAGGAGAAGCAAGTGTTCTCTTAGCCGTGACGTCACTGATATGCTAGAAAGCTCTGAGCAGCCGGCGCGCCGACAGACGTGTCGCCTCTCTCTTCTAGTGTACACGCGCGCACAGCTACCACAGGGCGACCTAAGAAAGGCAAGACTCCCGA
The DNA here is from genome assembly GCF_013339745.2 of Dermacentor silvarum. Taxonomy (NCBI): domain Eukaryota; kingdom Metazoa; phylum Arthropoda; class Arachnida; order Ixodida; family Ixodidae; genus Dermacentor; species Dermacentor silvarum. The sequence goes on from NC_051157.2 coordinate 26,878,173, forward strand.
GGAAGAAGCCGCCTACAAGGAAGCTCTCCGCGCGGCTCAGCGGGACTACGATCGATGAAGGAGAGTCGATCCTGCCCATCGAGCCGAGGCCGCCGCCGACAAACGCCGTCGCCGAACCGAGGATGCCGAGTTTCTGGCCAGAGACAACGAACGCTGCCGACCGGTAGCTCTAGCTAATGGGCCACTTCAATGTAGATGTCAGGAAGGAGAATTGTGGCTTCTCGAGTATATGTCTAGCTCGTTTGGGATGGCCTGTCTCACGCAAGAGTGCGGTTGCCACTCCACGACGATTCGCTGGACTTGCATATATTTCATATTTGCTAACTTTGATACGGAGTGCCTGGCCGAGCTCTGTAGGCCACTTGCGGTTTACCACAGTAATATCACAAGGCCGTGTTGGCCAAGATCAGTAAGAAACCGGCGTAGGACGAGGCTACCGTGTGGCGGGACGACTCGCTAAATGCAATCATGGAGAATTGGGTGCATGGCTACAAGTGTGCCATGCCTTGCCTCGATAATCTACAGGTGCAGCCCGGGCGGCCGGTTGAGCACCGGGACGACGAGATCGTGGAAATCTACAATGGCGAAGATGCGCTTGCCGAAGACCTGCCGTTTGCCCATACCCGGTGGGTCGTCAAGAACGAGGACCGGATCGACGATGATGACGACTGCTACTGAAGCACTGTACATAATAAATTGTGATGCACGTACTGTTGCTTGTATGCTGTGACTTGCTGGGGCTTGTGGCACTTAACGGCCTGGCCGTGTATGACCTCGCAAGAACTTGGCGTATCTTAGCAAATCTTGCCTACACTTAGTAGGAGCATAGTTAAGCCATGCATAACCTCGTAACACTTACCAAAACCTGGCAACGCTTGGTATGAGCCTAGCCGAGCCATGTATAACCGACCCAGCCTTGCACCACTAGTGCAAACTGCCCATTTTTTTTTTTTTTTTTTTGCATTTCGCATCAATATAAATTCGACCGCCATGGCTGGGGAACAAACCCGCGACTTCGTGCTCTGCAGCATAATGTCATACCGATTGAATCAGCGGGGCGGTACTGAGAAAAACTACTACGTGCTGTATAAGAACATACCACGTGATTTGCCAGCTGTGCCAGGAGCCCATAAAGGCCACCACTATCATTCTACTGCTCTGAGAAACTCGCGAATCGATTTTTATGCAAAAACATTATATGCGTGCCCCATTAAGCAAAAATTCCGGCGTCATCGTCGGCGGCGGCGTGACCGAGCGTTGGTACCAAACTTGGCCGACGGCGCAAGGAGTAAGAACACGTCACAAATGCTCGAATTGACGTCAAATTTCACAGAGAGGTTTGTGTAAACAAAATAAATTAATGGCGTTGAAAAGAAAAGTTGGTTTATTGCAATCTGAATGGGGATCGAGCCCGGGCCTACGGGGTGCAGGACGAGCACGCCTCCCCGACGCCACGGAGGCTCCACGGCTCCGGCTGACTAAAGGTGTCGCCTAGTGCGTGCGTCATTAGGCACGTGAAGGCGCAGCCAATGGGGAGGAGGTGGCGCCACGTCATGAGTGTATAAAATGAGCGCGCTCCCTCTAGCGCGTCAGTTGCTCTTCGGGTTTCCGCGGGGCTGTGTCTACTCTATGCAAGAACGACAGACTAACCATTAGACAGAGGATCGCATAGCTTGAAATAAAATCCATCGTTCTGCATCAAAATGGCCCGAGTGTTTCCGGTCTGTGGCCAACGTATACGCAAGCACACGCATCGCAACGTCAGAAAGAACGTTAATGCTTGTCGAAAACACCAGTCGAAAACATTTCACCAAAGGAACTATAGTGCTTTCGCATTCCCACCGGTAAGCAGTTTAAAGTGTCTCTGCCGAACTTTTGAATCAATTTCTCATTTATTCCACCTCATCTAAAGGGCAGATAACCTAAGGGTTCTGGCCCCCTTATTGGAGCACGCCTCTTCGCTATATAAAAAAATGAAACAAGCAAATTGAGCGAGATTCCCACGAGAAGTATGAGAATGAAGCAGAAAGAAAAGAGGGCTGGTATGGTAAAGGAGTGTTTCAGTGTTTCTTATTTTGACTGTGCCAGTAACATATCGCAGCTACAACAGTTTCTCTTTCTCTCTTCAAAGAGGCAAAATTTGCTGCAAATTCAACTTCTGTTTATCATCAAATGTAGGAGCTGCTTTCGCCAAAGCTTGTTAAGCAACACTTTTATGCACTAGTTTCAAGGAAATATTTCATTTTTTCTATTTATATGCGGCCTGTTTCATTTATAATCGAGCGGGTAATGGCATTGCATAATATCATGTATCGGACCATGGCCTTTGATCAAGCTTTCAATACAGCTTTACATTGAGGCGGCAAACTTATGTATCAACGTCAACTGAACGCACTTGCAATAAATTGACGGATACCCAGTGGTTAACAATCGGCTCCATATAGTCACATCCGCACAGAGCGAACTATAGCTACATACATTGCGCTTACGGCTTTGTCTTGAAACAATTGCTCCACTGAAAACACATCCACATTCTGTAATGGCTGCAAAATTACTGATTAGCGCATGACCAATATGAGAATATCGAATAGAAGGCTGCCAGGATTACAAGGCAGAAAATTAAACCGTCTTTGGTGTGACGCCCATGTTCTTTCAACTGTCCTTTTCGAAGAGGCTGCTAAATGCTGCGTAAAAGAAAACCGTTTTCGCCGTTCGAAGAAACGCATATTCTCCGGACTCGTCGTTGCACTTTCTTTAACCACTTTCTTCGCGTTGAACGGGACGGCCTGAATCTGGTTAATCTTTTCGTTACACATCTTGTTTCTCAGTTATCTTTTTCCGAGCGCTAAACGCCCGTTTTGTTGAGAAATGATGCAGCTCCGCAGTTCATCACCTTCGAACGTACCATCAGCTCTTAAGGGGGTGGCGAAGCCGGTTATTTGCAAGTGAACTATTGTCCGCAGCACGGAAGAGGGTGAACTAAGGACAAACAAACATAGAACTATGCTAGACGCCGAAGGACGAACGATACACCCTATATATGCGCAGTTATTGAAGTGAGGCAAAATGTCTGTGAGAGCACTGCTATAAAATTATTTACACAGGCTTTTGCACGGTCTCGAGAATGTCGTCGTCAAATGGACGCTTTTACGCAGCAGTGCAGAAACGTTGGCAGCTAACCTACGCGAGCCCCTGTTTCTCAGTGCGATGTAAAACGAGTGAGAGCATATGTGCCCTCGATACAATTCATCCGACTCCGTTCCCTTACCGTCTTGTGGGATCTAAGTAGAACTAGCTGGTAGATGTGCCAGCACAAGATAAAAGGGACATCCCAAGACGCGAACGAAAAAGCCAGAAGCCCTTTTTACGAACATGGTGGTAAACGTCGGCAAGCCGTTGTTTCTTTAGGATATGGTTTGCCACAAAGATGATGTAACAGGAAAAGTGATAGAAGCCTACTACATCATCAGTAGAACTGAAGAACGCACCAGCAGAGCTCCGGTGACGTTGTCGTCTCAAGAGATGCCCTCCTTTAAGACGCACAAAATACGTTCCTTTTCGCTTTTGCTTCGGCTTTCTTACGGTTACTTTGGTTAATTGTACATCTGTGATTACAGATGCGAAACACTTATCTGAATACGCATACCAGATGTATATCAATACAATTACCGTATATTGAAGCTAGCACCAGTTTTGTGACAGTCGACACCAAACTTTCCGTAAAAGGCACTGTTGTTCCACGTACTGTTTAAACAAAACGCATTCTTAAGCATTGCGGGAACAATTTAAAATGAATATTAATGCAAGTCATTGTAATATTTGGAACGCAACTATCGTAACCTATTGACGCAACTGGTGTCGAAACCGCCGAACTTATTTAATTTTCAAATGAATATGTCTGGTTAACTCATCAGCTCTATAATCCGTAAATTATTATATGTGCCCTGAAGTGATTAGCTTTCAAAGTTAATAATTGATATGGTTGATAATCAATTAGGTATTTTGATTTCTTTTGCAAGAAATGTCCACCTATTCGAGTAATACAGTTCAAGGAGTGGAACTGTACTATTTGCCACAGCGATTTCTCAAATGTTTAAATGTAAAAGCGAGAGCGCCAGCGTCCACCCTGTCTTATGTCGCCGCAGTTTGCCCCTACTAGCGTCATTATGAACATACAACCAAGCAGATGGCTCGCTATTGTCTTTCGCTTTGAATTTTTCAGTACGCACTCTATTTTTGCCACTTAAATGTTCACCTACATTACACCCATTTTGATGTGACATGCTCACTAGATATTGAATTTTACCTTGTGCAGATTATCTAGATGTAGGTTAAACAATATGTCAAGCAGTCCACGTCCGCAAGACAACCATTGGTGGAAAGCACTGCTGCTTCATTTGGTGCACAACGCAGAGCGCTGCCTGTGTTTAGATCAGTTTACACGCTATGGCGATTTCTTTTCTCGACATAAGCAGCCCAACAACATCCTGGAACTGTACGGTCAATTATTGACAGGACAACTGGAGGCTATTAAGTTCTCAATGGGTCTTTGTTTGGGATAGAGCCGTCCTGAAGACGCCCATCGTTCTTATTTCTCTCTCGCCAGTGCTGAGCTATTTGTCAGTCACACTATTGAATTACAACAGCAGATGAGCTTTTTTTTTATTTCAGGTTCTCATTCCCTGAAGGGCATCTCGCGCAAGATCAGACAGGGACTACTCTCCATGCTGCTCACGTGCTGTACACCGTCAGAAAAGACGTGATCACAAAGTTTTGTTTTTCCCGGTCAGCATATTTACTTAACTTCTCGTACATCGTTGAACTTACGCTTAAATAAGAATGCTCGCATGACTGCGGCCGGTATTGCGATTCTTGGCAGCGTAGCACGATGGTAAGCATGTCACCTCCATTTGCTCACAGTTATGCAGTTCACAACGAGTCATTAACTGCTTCAGAATTCCAGTAGAACTTAGGCTGTAAGTTGCCATATTAAGTTACCATATTAAGTTAGCCATATTATTAAAAATAATTTGGGACATGTGACCGAACCAATTTTATTTTCCAAGTTTTGTCTTCATCGTCTGCAATTACACAGGTGGAGGTCTGTCCCGACATGATTCTGCTGTACATTAAATGCTTGTCTAAAATAATAGTGATGCGGCTGTCCGAAAAACCGTCAAATACGTTACGGATAGGGGAATTACTTATCTCTTATGCCATTTTACTAAATGAGTAGAACTAATACAGCAGGTTCGTTACTTATGATGAACATTTTCTGTCCGAAGCCATTTATAGAATTATGCAGCTGCTACTCCCAGTCATGTTTGCTTTCCTTGGAAGGAAAGATAGAGAAGTGGCCCAGAACATCTGAGTGGATTTGTTTGAATTCGCGTCGTTGACAGGGATTTCAAGAGATACCCGCTGCGGTAGCTTACTGGGTCGCGGGTCCGATTCCGGTCGCGGCGACAGCAATTTCGTGGGAACGAAATGCGAAAACGCTCGTGCACTTAGATTAAGGTGCACTTTAAGGAACCCCAGGTGGTCAAAATTAATCCGAAATCTCTCGCTACGGGGCGCCTCATAATCAGGTCGTGGTTTTGGCACGTAAAACCCCAGATGCGAGTTTCTTATTTCAAGAAATTTAATTTTTGCGAGTCTTACGGTGTGGTCATGGAATCCGAAGCCAATCGGAATCAATCGCATTTTCCATCGCTATCCCAGTCATGGATTCCGCTCTTGTTTCGTCCTGTCCTTCTTTTTCTTCTTTTGCAAGACAAACGCTGGGAATTCCCGCTGCGTTCAGTGTCACGCTACGAACTAATGCTTAGACAGTTAGTCTTAGGGTTCTAATTCTAATGCGAAATGCACATCATTTCGTTCCGTAAGGGTTTCCAGTAACCTGTGATTGTGCACTGGCCACTGGCACGGATAGTGCGAAGGTGAAACACACGTCAGCTGTCCTTCCCGATTTCAACACCCATAATAAAGAGTTTCTAAAAGACATAACAGCGGCATATAGCTATGTCACGTGGAGATTAGGCCAAGTCATCCCCCTTGGCGCGGGCGGTTCAAATTGAGGAGCACCAGCGAGACCTTCGGGAGCAATATTCTGCATAAGAAAGTGATGTACTGGCACATCGAAAACAATCATAGGCTTCTAGACGAAGACTCTATCAATCAAGCGCAGCTTATTATTTTTATTTAGTTTCTCTTTCACCTGCACTTTAGGAAGGACAACTGGCGTGCACCGACTGATCTTTTCGTCGCAAGTGAACCAACCTAGCCAATTCTGCTGATTCTGCTCCATATAATTTAAAGCCCTACGCCGGAACGTAATCATAGCATCGTTTAAAACCAGAATACCAACACCCATGTTACATCACCTGGTGATTTTCAATGCAGCACGATCGAGAAACATGACCCAATTGGCAGACGAGGAAACACTCCTTGTGACTAAGGCTTTAAGCTCACACATGCGCAATATGCAGCAGAATGTTACTAGAACTATTTTGGTTCAAGTAACGTCTATATGATAAACTACACTTGCGCTGTACAATCTGTCCATGCTTGGCCTCACACAACACAGCCCAGCACGTGGCCACTCTACCGGAAGCGCTACGCCAATCACACGGTGCGCGTCACGTCGTCACCGGTGAGCCCACGTTGCAACATATTTCATAACGTTGAAATAGGGCTCATTTCCTATTTATTATTGCGATAGCAATTATATGGACACTCCAGACGCATTTCGCGCCGTCGCTGCCATGTTCCGTGTAAATCCAAGTGCGATAACATCGCGTACGCGCGCCGTATGCTGTCGGTGCGAGTGAAAGCGCGCAAGGTTGAGCCGAGAAGGATGGTGGCTCGATCTCACGCGCCCAACGAAGGAAGGGGGGAAGAAGCTCGCCGTCTTCCATCGCGAACAAGGCAGCAGAGGTGAGGGGGACGTTTTACTCCGGCGGGCGGCTGTGTATGGAGCGGGAGCGGCTGAGCGCGGCCACGCGGGCCCTATCTTGAAAGCGATCTGCGGTGGCTACAGAGTCTAGGCAATCTAGGCGCGCAGAGGGCTGATGGCTTCGTGTTCTCTATGTTCTCGCCGCTTAGTTCGCACTGAAGCGAGATGCAGCACGAAGGGCAATTCGCTCGCTGCTGCCGCCGCGCTTCCTCAAGCCAGCGTATTGACAGCGAGTGTGCGCGTTCATCGAGTGATATCCGTTCATGTTTACCAGCGCGTTTTACAACTTGTTTATTAATTTAGTTAGTAAGCGAATGTTTACAAGTTAATACGGTCAAGCAACTTACTATCCTTATTTCGTATATAGCTGTCTAATAATTTGCTATCGCAATCGATGCATCGCTTTTTGGGCAAACTGCGACCTTTTTAAACATATTTTATTAAGTTTGAAAATGGAAATGCCACCACCAGAAAATGCACTGACGATGAAGGCTTATGAGCTTCTTTGAAATCACAGGGACGCTTCGCAAACCGTTATTCTCCCTGGGATAAAGTGATGAAACTATTTTGCGTAATCGTGAAAACGGCTATCAAGCGGGAAAAGTACTAAGTCATTAAAGGATAACTTTCTTTCGCGTCCATTACCAAAGGTCTATGTAGATCAGTGATGAATTATTAGGTTCACACAAATTAATATGCAATCATGATTTTACTTAGGATATTTTGGTGATGCCATTGTTAATCCATGCTGCTGACATATTTACTTCAGGACGGTTTTAAGGCAGTCGACAGATGCTTTTGAAACGGGCATGTTATTGGCATGTCAAGCCCTCGTTCAAGGCGACTGATCGGCGATCCTACGCTACTGGGTCGCTTGCTGTCATCGATTATTGCCTTCTTAAAAGGAGCATTTACCTTCTAGTACATCGTTTGAGTCAATGCAACTACTATGGCGGCTTTTGAAGAACTAATGAGTAAACCAACCTGCTCCGGTAGATGCAGCCGAAAGAGATCAATAACAATTTAAACTGAGCTTCTTGGTGCACGGCTACTGCAGGGCGTAGCGCTTAAGGTTAGGCAAGAAGATAACACCCATCCTTTTCTTTCCCCCACACACAGAGGAAAACTTGAATCACCTCCTTCCTGCCTTTATCTAGACGTTTTGCTTCATTTGCGTTTTCTCCATAATCCTTACCTATGCGCTACAACAGACTAAAGAGCCACCCGATGTAACAAAGGTTCGCAACGTAGCGACTGAAACATGCTAAAAGTGTTTCCGGTCGCATGCCGCTGGCATTGCAGTGGCCCCCGTACTCGATTTACGTCAAGGACGAACACGGGCAGGACAAGCTGTGGGGAATCTCTGGTGCGCTCATGGGAAACCTGACCGAATCCATGGGTCTCAGGTGAGTGAATGGTGTCGAATGTGTGTGGCCAGCGGGTAACGCACACGCACAACTACCCCCTGCGCTGCACATATCTAGTGTAGGAACGTCTTGCAAGTGGCCAAAGGCAAGCAGGTGCAGCTATTTAGTGGTGTCGCTGTCCACCGTATCTCATGTCTTCAGATGTGGTGTGCTATTTTCACAAAGTCGCGTCCTCCCCTTTGCTCTTAACATAATTCGCTGTTCTTCATTGCTTAAATTGCGTTCCTTGCGTGTTCGTAATGGACGCAATTTGCTCAATCAAAGTTAGTGAAAAGAGCCATACAAATCATGCCACCATATCATTGTCCCATGCATAGTTGCGCGGCTCAAGTGCCTCACCTCAGGAGCGCAGGCTTTCAATATTACGGGATTACGGTAGTTTCGGAACGTCTTGTGAGAGACATTAAAGACGAGCCAAGCTCAGCAGGCCACGAATATGTGGGAGCCAGCGATAAGCGAAGCTTTCTGTGGTGTTTACTGAAGCGTCTTCACTTCTCTGTCATCACTTCTCCGTCTTCACTTCTATGTAACACAACGCTCCTCACTCAATGCACGCTCAGGTTCCATTTTGTTCACTTCTTCCTTCACAATTGGCGGCCCTTATTGCCAACATCATAATTTCTTGCCTTTTGTTCTACTTGTCTATACGGGCACCTATGTAGTGGCACGTATCCATTCTGCGGGATTGGTCAAAAATGTTCGCCTACCCAGTCTCACATAACCAATCATCCAAGTTGTATATTCGGACATATACCCGTGGGCGTATACCCAGTCACTACAGTTGTCTGCTCTGGAAGGTGCCCACTGGCCCAAATTGTTGTATAATCGTCAAGACAGCAGCAGCCAACACCCGAAAAGTGGGAGAACAGGGACGACCGTGTCGCCTTAAAAGGTGACCGTTATTCCCTATATATAGCCTACACGACCTGTCACACAGGGTCAAAAGCGTTGTAAAAAAAGGCGAACTTGCGGGTCGTGTTTTCAGTCCCCGACAAACTGCCACGCCTGGGCGAAGCCATGTGTGGGTCCGTCAAAGACGATCCTTGCCAAGTCAAGCGCAGAAACAAGTTTGTTTCGTGCACCGCAGGATGTGACCTACGTGATCCCTCTGTCCTGTAGGGAGAAGTGCGTGGTACAAGCGGGCGCATGTCTAAACGAAAGGTTATGGGAACATATTACCAGTGTGCGTAACGGCTGGGGTCTTAGCCTCCCATTGCAAGCACTGCCGATGTCAACCGCAATTTGGAGCCGTAAGCGTGATTGGAAGGAGCAGTGAGGAAACGAAATGAGAAATCATCGAATCTCAAGAAATTGTGAGGCCAGGCGAGATAATGTGTAAGCATCAGCTCGTTGTTGCTGCACAAAAATATTTTCTAATTATTATATGGTGTAAAGGTGATAAACAGGGATACAAACGTCGGTCAACCTCAGAAAGGTTGGCCAACGCTTCGATAGGAGGACCTATTTTCGTCAAGAAAGACATAGGTTATCTCTCAGGTGTGCGGTAGGTTACATTCATGGGGCAGGTCATTTCATTCTGATACTTTTTTTTCGTGTTTCTTTCTTTCTTGTGTTCCTTTCGCTGACTTGTTTCTTTATGTGTGACGTCAGCACACGAATCGTTCAAATAAATATGAGTTTGTCTATCAATAATAGTTGGAAGTCAGCGCCTGTACTCATATTTTTGCGTTTCGTCTTGCGCAACGCTTGGCCGTAATAATGCTGAAACTCATCTTCAGTTGCAGAAAGAACTCCCACAAAGCCACATCTTACTGAATTTTAGTCGAGGTTGCCGTGTGAGGCGTCAGCTCCACGTTCGCCGAAGTGAAAGAGGCCTAGCTTTTCCGAAACTTCAGCGATGCGTATTATCGCTCTGCAGCGTACTTCTTTTTGTGCTCTAGAGAGAAATATACTATGTGAGCTTACTTTTGTCCTAATCAGTCCAACCTCTCTTTAAAGAATCGTGTCCAAGATACCTGCAGACAACCAGTGGGGATACCGGATGGCCAACGGATCGTGGGCAGGGATGCTGGGAGACCTGTCCAGAAATGTAAGCTGTATATGCATTACTAAAGTTTAATTTGGTTATATAGTATTGTATCAAAAAATGACGAAAGCGTTAGTAGTCGCCTACAATTCTACAAAAGCGCAAGATGGCAAAATGGCAGCCTAACTGGTACATCCTTTGTGCCTGTGCGTGCGTGCGTGCGTCATTCTGGAAATTCATTCCAAGTCGATACACCTTGCAAACTCACCGGCTACAACTCGTAAATTGCAATATGTGCCGTAAAGTAATTATTTCACAAAACAATTTGTTAATTTTTGTTAATTCATTGAATAGGTGTTTCGAATTCTCGTGCAAGTAATGTCCGCCTCTCTGAATAATCCAGCTCAAGGGCTAGAATTATTTTATCTGCAATAGGCCATCTTTAAAAATTCCTTAAAACTTGAGAAAAAAAATCACCCTGTAGAGATCCCATATGTATCATGTTCTGAACAGCGAGCAACGGGCAGCCAGTGTCGAAGCCCCGAAAGTGGCCGTACGGACGCGGCGTCGGTGAGAATGCGCAGCCGACGCAGGCGCCGATAGGGCCGGCGAAGCATACCTTACATCGTTTGCACACGCCGAAGGTTGTGATATGTAGATGGGAAAGCCTGGTTTCCGCGCTGCACACAAACCCTTGCTTTGTGTTCTTAGATAGCCATTTGTTGCTTAAGATGATCACCAGTCTTTCAGGAAAGCAGACAGCGTGCGACGATCACTCCCTGCAGAAGATAAGGGCGCCGATTTGCCTCTGAGGAATGCGTGAAACCTATGATGGTCTCGCTTATACGAAAACTCGGAAGATATGGTATAGTGAAGCTTTATTAAGAACCTTCGGGCAAAGTAAAAATACAATAACATATCAGTAGCTATATCAGTGAATGCTACGCGACGTGCTGCAGAAAACAAAACAATCGTGTTCTCTATTTCCCACGTGTAAGAAAACCTGAACGAAATTGCAGCTCTGCTTCCAGCCGCGGTGCCACAGGCACGTCTACGGTTCCGTAGACTTCGCTTCAAAGCCATGAAAAGTTGTACAATAAGTTCGTTTAACGTGCTGATCATTCGATGCAAGAAGCAGCACTGGTCATTGTCTACAAATCACGTAGGAAAGTCATCACAAAGTTTTAAAGAAATTATGAAAACCTGCATTGCATAAAGCGTTGCTAAGCAACAATGAACATTTGTCTTCACGTTCTACCCATTTGTCCCTTGAAGAAGGAGTTTCCACGAATATATTTCGCTGTTATGCACCACCGTAATCCTAATGTACTTCACTTACAAACACCCGTCATGGTTGATAGCGGCTTTGGCGTTGCGCAGCTAAACGCGAGGTCGCGGGATCAAATGCAAAAAAAAAACTATCGTGTATCGCTCATTGCGTTTAAAGAGTCCCAGGTGATCAAAATTGACCCGGTGTCGTCCCACTACGGCGTACCACATAATCAGACCGTGTTTCTGGCGCGTAACGCCCAGAATTTAATTTTCATTTGTAAACGTCTCGCACCAATTTCGTGCTTCTATTGCTCAATCACTAATCTGATTTTGTTTGGCAACAGCGTTAAACGATTTCAGCATGACTGTGAGTTGATTACTTTGCCGTATGCCTTGAGCTGGAGGGCGCTCTCACTGTTTGAAATATACGTACATCTTCCCGCATTTTTAGTTATATTGCGCGAGCACACCATAGATACGGGTGTGTGCCTTTGGGAACAGCGAAGCAAATGGCACTTGCACTGGAAAGTTGCGCCTGCGCATACTGTGGTGCAGGTCTCGCAGATTACCGTAGTTATAAGGCGCTGAATTATCGTGCGATCGACGCTCGCGCTATATAGTTAAATATACGGGAGGTTGTACATAATTGTCACCAGGCGAATTGCCGTGAAAGTATAGTGCGCCAGAAAGAGACAATTCTGAAGATGTTGAGTAGATTATGATAATTTGGTAGTATCTTGACCCTATAGAGCAAGAAACAACGACAGAGCATGCACATTCGAGGTGATGCTTTACATCGAAGGCGAAACATCTCTGCCCAGTATTACAAAACATTTCTTACGTGATTGCCATCCGTGATCGTTCGTCGCCATTGCATTCGTCTGGTTATCGCACCGGTCGCTATCCTCACTGACCGGCGCCGTACCGGCTCTTGCGTAACTGAGGCCTTGTAAACGTATGTCGGTCACCAAAGTAACGAAGTAAAGAGACACAAAACGCACACCTTCAAATTGATTTCTTTTGCAGGAAAGCGACATTGCGGTGGGTCCCTTCGTGTTGACGGCGAGTACGGCCGCCACTTTCCCGAATGGCTTCTCTTACTTGGTGGAGACGTTTAATTTCCTGTGCGGCATCGAGCACCCTTTTACCACTGAAATATTTACAAAAATTTCAGCATTTGATATTCAGGTAAGTCCGAATTTTCCCCAAGATTGTTTTTAGAAGATAGCCTCGGTAGCAAAAGTAACAGAGCACGATCGTGCGTGTATGCTCTTGAAGCTCAAGTGTAACAAACATTTCTTATGGTCTCAGATTTTTCGCCTAAGGCGCGCCACATGAAGGGCAATTCCTGTTTCTTGTGCGCAGATGTGGATTCTGATGTTCCTGTACATGCTTCTCCTTGCCTACATCAGTCTCCACCTGCTTTCCGTAAACGACGCCAACCGGCGTGCCCTCGGTTACACGGAGCGATTCAACGAGTGGAACGATATGTTCTTCCTCTACTTTTCCGGTCTTATGCAAAGAGGTAACGTGTCATTTTCCTTGCCAGGGTTGAACTGCTCCATTTTATCTCAATAGCGCTGGCAACACTAACTTCCCAGTTAGACACCTAACGACGACGGAAATGGGTCCGCTCAGCGACACAAGGTGTCTTAAGGGGATCAACTGTTTCGCCTCTGTTTTCAGATGTGCACACGATATCACAACGCTGTGACACTGGTTGTTACGCTTATACATGTAGTTTCGCCTCCATCAATCCCGATCCTGACATGTAAAAACAAACAAGAGAAAAACAGATTATCATATTACTATAAAGCACTAACAAGCGGCAACCTTTAGCGCATAGGTAATGCACCCTCACGATAAATTGGTTAGCTGTTGATTGGCGCAGTCTGTGCTTTTCCCCTTTTTCGGAAAGACATGCCATCCGCCCGCTCTTCCCTAATCTGTCTACCCCCCCCCCCCCCCCCCTCGTCAGGATAAGGAACTGGTTACTTCTCACGAGTCCCACGCCTCAAAAGGCACCGTGTACCAATGGCCTTAAAAGAGAGTGGAAGTACTTAGCAGCGCAAATTACGGACGCATATTAAAGCGAAGCTTTGTTTTATTTTATCATTCGATTGGTATGTTCAGTGGGCTTGTGCACATACCTGACCACATCTGCTGAATGGGTGCATGTCTCTTTGACACGAGATCTGTAGTACCCTTAAATTTAGTTATATATGTGTCGTACTTTTCTGTGCATATCATCGCCATTCCTCCATCTACAAGTACCCTACATCGTCTTCGTGGTGCTTGAACATTGCATGAGGTTGCACGTTCCATACGATGAAGATAAACAATGTCTTACGCAATGCCGTTAGTTGTATAGCCCTTAATTAACCACGTCACCAAACCACGGCTTCACATAGATTCCATCACGCGTTGGACCTGCGTGATTTTTCTCCTGTGAATGCGAGAGTGTAGGTAGGGATGGGTCATTTAGCACAGCTAGGTTTGATAAACGTCACCATTGCGCGCAGCTACCACGCACAGCAAAGCCTGCAAGAAGAGCGCCCCGTTCCGTGGCCTGCTGTGGCTGTGGTTGGTGTGCAGCTTCTTCGTAATGAACTTCTTCACGGCCAACATGAGCGCTAGCTTGATGGTAAAGACCGAGGCGCCGCGCATACGCACCGTTGAAGACGTGCTCCGGGCGCCCGACAAACGCGTCCTGCTCTTCGCTGACAGCGGTTTCACCGACTTGTTCATGGTATGTGTGTGCGGCTGGTACCGGAGACCCGCCTTGTGGTTAGCGCGAGTTCATTAACTCCAAACGTTATACTAACCCTCGTGTAAAAGGCTCGATTAACGGTTATCATTACGCGTATACCTAGCAAGCAATATGAAAGGGAGCATCAAAATAGCTTTCAAGAGGCCGTAGTGGCTAAGCAAACATGTACCGCACAAAAGTGTTTGATCAGACTAAATATTCAATAGGAAAACTACTTGCTACAGATCCACAAATCGCGAGAAAGCTTCCCTTGAGAACGAAAACATTTTCCCTGTCATATTGCTCACGACCACATGCTGAAGCATCGTAACAGACGCTAGGATATCAAATATTACAAAGAATCATACGATAATAATAATAATGACGCACACGACATGACGTATCGTTGCACACGTGCCTTCGTGCACCCTATGCCCATTGGTAGAGGAGGCATCATCCAAGTGTTTTATATCTTCTTTCCCACTTGTTTTATCGCAGTCATTACTTCTGCAAAAATGTTGATTCATTACTATCGATGTAGAAATAAGATAATTGGCAATCGCTTCCAAGCCCTCGTGCATTACCACAAATGCACGCATTCATGAGCTTCACCAGTGTATAGCTCTATTGTCGCGTCCCCAGCCAAACTATGATACCATGGATGTGGTGATTCATGATAAGTCTTACCTTTGTGCATGTTTCATTCTGCGTGTTTCTGCAGAGCCTGTGGCGGCAGAGCCAGATCATCTTTTTTTAAAGTGCCCTGCAGGTATGGAAAATAATAAGGGCTGAGAACAGCGTTATCATCAGTAGTCCAAATACAGGTGCACAAGTGTGTCTCTGCAGCGCTTTCTTAACAAAAAATAAAGACTACTTTTGAATAAAGCAGAAACAAGTACTCACAAGACAAAACATACTTTCACTTGCGAGAGCAAGTTACAATTAGGGTTGGAACCGGTTAGCGACCACTCTTGTTTGAAGACTCTTGTGCGTCATATAGGACTTCGAAATGTGTGCTCAAACTTGTGTGCACCAAGTTATACTTAGTGTTTGCACTCGTTTGTGTGATTTTGTAAGAAGCATCTTGTCTGCAATATGTTTATTCAGACAAGGAAATAACGGACAATACGGCAAGGAGTGCTCTGAAATCTCGGAGGCAACAACCGTCATTCGTCAAGTCAATGCTATAGATGGGGCCACAATACCGCGCAACAGAAAACGCTAACGTACAAACCAAGGCGCCTAGTATACATGCGCCTTGCTAGTGCTAATTCGCCAACATGCACCTAAATTGGCGATTTATGAGCAAGAGCATGTAAATACGTCCGTGTCATTGTGTGAAGGAGGGAGGTATGTACTTGCTACTGCTATACAGGGTGTCCCACGTAACATTAGCAAAACTTTAAACATATGCAAATTCTACGTAGTTGGACAGAACCAAGGTAATGTTGTTCGGCGTCGCTTGGAGATACTATATTGTTTTCCTGCATTCCGCCTAATTACATAATTAGTCTTACTTAATTAATCAGCTACTCAAATATTATAATATATGAAAAGTGGCAACGAGAAAATTGTAGAGCAACATGAAAAACTTCCGATACAGCTTTATGTATATACCTGACTTCCCTGAAAACCGTCTCGTGTCCGCTAGAATAGCGCGCGACAACGCAAACATTCATACATTTTCTTCTGCGCATTCTAAGTTAACATTGCGATGTAACTGACAAGACTGTTCTTCGACCTCCGTCTCGCTAGCGCGCAAAGTGTAATGTTGACAAGGGTATAGGCCTTTTTGGTAAGACATGTTACAGAAGGTTCAAGTACAATTGAAGACACGGACGAAGCGAGTGGGTGCGTACAAGCGCTTGTGTGTCCACTGATTCCTACCGTGTTCTTCATTGCGGATCAACACCCTTTGTCGTGTAATATTGTTTAATACCAGGTAAATGGTATCACTGGTGGCACCGATAAAGGTTATTGAGTGTGGAGCGAAGACGAGTATCGAGGTATAAACAAGTAAAGGAGGCTAATGATCCTTGTTATGTTGGCCTCTAATAAAACACGAATGCAGACAAAGAAATTAGCGTAACGTGCACTAGTGACGCAAAGCGCAGCAGATCGGCACCTAGCTGGTCCTGGCCTTACGGATTACGCTTTTCCGGAATTTATTGATTATTGATCGATTATTGATTATCTATTGATTGGCCTATCGATTGGCTATCGCAAGGCATTGGCCACGTATTTGGGCTACGCTAAGGACTACCAAGTCATCCCCAGCATTTTCCGGAATTTATTGATTATTGATCCATTATCCACTATAGCTATTGATTGGCTATCGATTGGCTATCGCAAGGTGAAGCGAGGCGCAGCTGTACGCAGTGACGTCATCGCTAGACGAGTTTTTGCGAACGCTACGCGGGGAAGCGAAAAGCTTAGACAGCTCCACTGTTAAAACACAAAACGACGACAGGGGCGGTAACTTTCAACTCCGCTTCGTCGGTGTGTGTTTTTCTTTGTCTTCGTCTTTTATTAGCGGTCAACATGACATGCAGTAAACAGCATAAAGGCCAAATTGAAGTTCCTTTGAAGCTAACGCTCCTGTCTGTCCACGCGAATTTATCCGACAAAGCGCAAATAAAACCAGGCGTGAAATCACGGAACCGTTTCCTATCGCCGGAGAATGTCAAGATTGTGTTGGCCAGAAGACGGTTTGTTTTCATGGCAATGGAATGAACTTTTGCACCGCTTTATCTTAACGGAATGATGTTTTCCTAGGTGCACAAATATACAAAAAAGATGCAAGAGTTTAAAATAAAAAAAAAGTTGAAAGTGAGCGTTTGTCCCGTTTACTTGTTTCGATCTCGATTTTCGTCATTTCGCGCTCGCTAATGTTCATCACTACAATATGAATCACTAGCCCAGCAACGCGTAATCCAGAGTGGTGGTAGCATACATGATCAGTGAATTCTCTTCGTTGGCCGCAGTACTCGGAGCTGGAGTCATACCGCGACCTGTACAGCCAGATCAGGCGCACAGGCGGCGAGATACACCCTTTGCAGGTGTTCAGCGAGGAAAACATGCGGCAAGTGCTGAAACAAAACTCGGTGATCCTACAAGAGAAGCTAACGCTCGACGACCAGGTGGGGCGCCAATGTCGGCGACTCGTCGGCCAGGGATTCTTCTACTTCAGCGAACAGTCCCTGTCCACGCTTCCTATCAGTTGGTACGCACGAGCCGACCTCGACCCTGTGATCAGGGACGAGCTCTACACAAGGTGCGTGCATGAGTCCTTCTGTGTACGCACATGTCGCACTCGCGAGTTTCGGCATGTATATATGCACGGATTCGCCTTTAATGTGGTAGTACGACAACTATCGTTACCAATTGGGTTTTGCTTCCCGAAACTGACTGTCAAAGGCATCGTGGTGAAGCGTTCCGAGACAATTCTGAAAAGATGGGGTCCCTTGATGTCTACCTGAATCTTAGTACACGATGTGCCGTAGGTATAGTTAATTAAAACGTTAATTGTAGTTAATGTTTGTTAATTCGTTGATTATGCATTTCGATTTCTCGTGTAAGTAATGTCCGCTTCTGAGTATTCCAGCTTACGGACTAGAATTATGCTGCCTGCCACAGGTGACTTTTGAAAATTGTGTATGATATTTAAAAAAAAAACACCCTCTATAGTTAAAGGACCGAGTCCTCTAAGTCATTAGGAGACCGAACCTGGTGCTCGTTGACAGTATGTGGTAAGAGATAGGGAAGATGTGTCTTAACCCAGCGTGCTCCGTGATACACGGGGATGAAATGAGAGACATAATTACTATTTAGTAACGAAGCACTTTGTAATTGTGTGAGCCGTTTGCATAATATAGCGGGAATGTCCAGAATATAGCGGGAGTGTACGGTATCCATTCAGCTTCTCCGTTGACGATTGAAGCCGTTTCCAGGACCAACCTGAGTCAGAACCAACCTGACTTATTGCTCATTAACAGGCATAATTGAAAACAATCTCTATATCGCTCTTTTTTTTTACATTGCACGGCTTGTGAGCGCAGCCCTCACCTGCTCGCTATAGTCGTACGTAGCACCAGCACTTTTTGTTTCGCTTTTGATCAGCGTTTGCTGTGTCAGGAACCGTAACCGCGGTGACCTGCTTGCACGCACAGGCTCATGTGGTATGCGGACACCGGACTCCTGGTCAAGTTGCGTCAGGAGATCTCCCCGCTGGGGGAAGAGTGCCTTCTGCGCATGAGCGACAAATCGAACCTTCAGCACCGCACTCTGCTTTTGGACGACCTCCAGCCGCTGTTCCTGCTGGTGCTACTGCTCCTGCAGTTTGCCACCGTAGTGTTCCTGGCAGAGCTGCTAATCGCGGCCGTTCGGAAAAGACGTCAAGGGCCTTCGCGTCACCGCCTATTCGTAGATGGCCGTCGTGTGCTCCAGGAGCGGCATGCTCGTTAACATCCAGTACAGACAATCCAAACACAAGCTTGCAAACTCGTTTACTGAGAGCGAAGCTCCCGGCCAACATTGATGATGCTACGTGTTTCAAAACACCATGAGGTCTCGAGATGGTGATGAACACCTTTTTTTTTCTGCCACCAGGCACGTAGGTCATGTACATCTATGCAGTATATTTTTGCTTTGATGGGAGCTAAGCATGTTACGCACTGCGTTAGGAAAGTACTATCGTGCTCAGTGTAAGCTACAACGCAAAAACGCGTGGTAAAACGATCGCGCGTTGTAGCTCATACAGAGTGGGATAGTTAGTACATCTATATAGTGTTTTTTCCGAGTCATAAGAGCAATAATTTTTATTCATACAATATTCCATCAACCTGCCTGTTGCAGACACCGCACCAGCTCGCTTCCTGGTTTCATCTGAAAATAGAAGGCCTTGCCCATACGTGACGTGACTGATTCAATTTCTCCCCATGGTGATGTGACCGCCAATCTTCGACAGAATAGAAGATTAATGGGAAAGGTAGGGGTTCCCGCGTCTTAAAATTTGGAGAGCCCTTTCCCCTACTTTCAGAGGCTGGCTAGCGGCGTTGCCTTGCCCTAAGCCCATTAGACGGCGAGGAGGACTCACGCTGCTAGCAGCAGGCGGGTCTAGCCGTGCAAATACTGCCAGGCATTTCTCCGCCTAGGCACAACTCTACAATGTATATAACACTCAGAACTCGGTGAGTACGAAAGCCATGTGCGCGCGAGCCACATCTGTGTTATAAGTGGGTCACGAGACTTACATACAAGACCAGCGGAGACCCCCAGTCACCATTACATTGGAGATGTCAGGTGGGTGGCTCTCTCAGTTTCCGAGAAGTCCAACCATCACAGCCAGGACAGCAAACGCTCCTGCCTCCCCTTCAACTACCGGCCTCGAGGCCGGGACATTTGCTTCCAATACCGAAAACAAAAAGTCCAGAGCATCCATTTGGAAGCGCTTAATAAAGCGTTTGCAAGCAAACAAACAAAACAGCTGGCCTCATTTGCGTTTCAGAAGCCATCGGCTTTCTTTGGAATGCCTGCGTTGAGGAAGGCATATAACTGCTGGGTGTAACTCAATTCCCGCTGATGTGGACTGAGAGTCACAAGGAGACGCGAATTGAGCTCTTTAGCATCCCTAACGCAGTCAAAGTAAGCAATAAATGTTTTGTCAAAAGCAACTTAGTATGTATCGTGCATTCTCTCTTCCACATCTGCAGGCAATGTAGCCTTTTTTCTTTCTTCCTTTTTTATCGCCCACGGGGATTCTTTCCCCGCTTTTGTTTCCATATTTGCCGGCTTACGCTTTCTTCAGCGTAGTGTAGCAAACGAGATGCCGCTCTGCCATTTACCTTCCCTCCTTTTTTCATCTTATTTACCTGTGTGCGTGTGTGTGTAAACAAAGTACGCCAATGACAAAGGTGAAAGCGCGAGGTCAAGAACTTGCTTGGAAAGTGACAGCGCGAGCTTCTTCGCTTTGTATTCGAGTCGCGTATCTTTCAACATGATCCACTTTCTTGCCCCCAAACAAATACGTGCGCGGAGGGGATTCAAAAGCTTTGCTCATAATTTAGCTTGGATTTATTACCGAACAGTAAAAGAAAATAATGGAGTTCTCGAGTATAATTTACCTAAGCGGCACGATGACAACCACTTGACTTTGAAATGATGTGACGTTGCCATGACGACACTTCATAGACCGAGTTCGAAGACAGCGAAAAGCATTTCTTGTGAGATAGACGTCGAGAACGACTGTTGGGCTACGAACAACGGTCATTCACTTCACATACGATGGACAAGTCCGTGTAATTTTTAGCAGCTAATTATGGGACTATTTCAGTTATTTTACGAGGTCCAACTTCCGTAAGTCTCATATTTAATTCACCGGCTCTTTTCGTCCTAAATGTTGCCTCCGTAATTCTATTAGATCACGAATTAGAACAATTTAAAGTGCGAATTTTGAACGTTACACTAAAGCTGTATGTTCAAACATGGCTCCTTGCGTCATTACTACTTTACGTAGTAAAATGCTTTGAACAGCTAAGTGGTTTTACAATTAATGAGATGTCGTCCTTGCGTGAGCCTTCGAAAGGATCCGTCTGAGTTGAGCTGGCGAAAACTTATCCATATGAGCGCGGAATATCTTACAATTACTAGCAGCTATTCGTTCATAGCCTCAGTAAAGTGTTGACTTGCGATCCATAACTGTGAATGGCACGAGGGTCAAGGGCGATGGATGAGAATACTTTTTTCGTCCGCTTTCTCTTCGTTGTCTCTCAAGCTGTTTGAGTCAGAGTTATTGAGTATTTGTTTGTTCCAGACATGTACATCGCATGACCGAGGAGATAGGAAAAGCGACTGTATACCGCGGCTTCACATTTTTATTCGAATAAGAAGAAAGACCTACTATTCAGTTATAACACCCTAAGTTTGGTCATAAGCCCACGAAGTAGCACTGAAATAACATAGAGAGGTAAACCAATCATGAACGAGCCATAACTTATGACGATGTGAGCATGTCCTAAATTATTCGGAATTGATATAGCTACACATAAGCGAAACGCCAGCGAAACTTGAGAAAGTTGTGCAAATGCATCGGTGTCGGCGTTCCCAGAGCGGCAGTAAGGGATGGTGAACATTAAAGAAAGCAAAGTGATCTGCTGGAGCCGCCAAAGGTAATAAGACAAATGTATAAAAGAAAAACAATAGAAAATTGGTGTCTGGTGTATGTATACTTGGCGTGCTCCACCGGCAGACGCGACACGGCGACCCAGCAGACGTGGAGCTATGACCCAATGGCAGCAAACGTGACCGGAAGGAGGGATGTCCCGGCCCGGCCGGTAGGCCGGTTCGCCGACGTGTCTTCATTTGCAATGTTGTATAACAGACACGCTTACAAACACGCCCGATCTCCACCTTCTATATGCTCATTCGTATAATGGAGTTCCGTCACGGCTCTTTCTCTAACGCGCACATACTACAGAAAGCAGCGGTTTCAATTTCGAGTACGATCAGGTCGCGGCGGCGTGTCACCCAGTTGGCACTTAATGACTCTTCCGCGTCACGCGTAGTTTTCCGAAGGCTCGTCACGTTTCATTCGGCACATTATGCGTAGTGCACCACTACAACATCCTTATGCGGTACGGCCTAGCCAGTACGGACACTCGTGCTGTTGGACTGGAGGGCACTCTGACCGGACGTAATAAGGGGGTACCGAACAACTGTACGTTATTTGCACGCGCTTGCGTGTATCGGCTCCCTTTGCATGCTCAACGCCCTTTGGTGTCGAGGGAGTGCAGATCGGCAACGAACAGGGTGTGCCCGCTGACACTGCAATAAAATCATCAATATCGTTAGTATGATTCTCTTTACATAGCATGCATAGACAAGACTGGAACACCACTTGCCCACAAATCTGCCAGCATATGCAAAGCAAGGTAAATACAATCATCGCTCTTTTCTTTTGGCCAATATACAGCTGAAGCATAAAGCTCAGCAGGCGCACCTAAAAGCAACGGTGTTTTGCGCAAGGCGTTCAACCCAAGGCGTTGAACAAATAAGATTTTCTGGTTCTACGATATGATCCCAGTATTCCCTCCTCGGTGCTACAGCTGCAGAGGTTTATGACGGAGTGCAAAAGAGATGATGTCTATCAAATGTCAGCAGCGCTGTTTATAGATTAAGGCTTCAGACCTCCACGCCAAATTGCACAGTGATCCATGGGGATGCCCCGTTTCGTAGAGTGTCACTCATTTTGGAAAAAATCAAACGTAAAGAAAATTTTGAAAAGCCAAGAACGCTGTATACCGCTCTGTCTTTGCAACCGCTTCTTCTAGCAGACTACGCAAAGGTGCAAGTGATTGCTTCCTACGCCCACGTATACTGACGTGTAAGCCATAACTAACCGTGCTGTGTATGAAGTAAGCATGCTTACTGGAAATGAATAACGAAGCTAACGTCCCCTACGCCTGCCATTTCATGATATTGGCAGACTTTGGCACGTTACTTCACGTCTATGGCAATGGAAATGCCCTACATACTCGTAATTCCTCTCTGAAACATTCGCCGAGTACGCTGATCATCCTGAGGTTACATGTATTGCCGGAGTCGGATGCATTATGATGCCAGTGGTTTAGTGAGGCGGTCAATACTGGTTGCTTAAGTCAAATTGGTGTAGTGCATGAATGCTGCGAGGAATCATCAGAACTGCGCGATCTTCACAGAGGACCCATGTCAGGCGTTTCCACCGCCATCGAAGTGGACGTGACATAAGCAAAGTTTGCCAATGTCGCGAGATGGCAGGCGCAATGGGCGTTGGCTGCCTTTCCCCCTCTGGTCCCGACAGCATTTGAGCAGTGCTTACGTTATGAGATGTTCCGTCCTGCCATTCTCTTCGTTCTGGTTTTGCTTTTTCTCGTAATATCCGCGGGTGTGGCTTCATTCTGGTAAAGGGGACGGGAATCGGTGGGCGTAAGTACGTCAAGTGTTTTCCGCCTGGAACGAATGCGTCATTCTTGACAACCAGGAGGTAGCGGCCTCAGAAGAACCCAAAGTGCAAAAGGAAAAAAAAAAACATGCTGGAACGCCAGGTGCGGAGATTCATAGGAATGAGGTTAATATACGCGTAAGCTAACCAGAAAAACACACGCATGCGTTAATAACGCCGCGACCCCTTGACAGTTCCGTCCCCCTTGCCTACTCGCCTTTATTCGATAAAATTATTCTCATTATCCTAAGTAAAGAGTTCCATTTGGCTGATCCGCGGCCACCTACTTATGCAACCGGCCCCTCCGCCGTCCGAGCTCATCGAAATCGTTTCCCTACCATCCCGTGCCTCCCCGCACCTCCCACCCTGCTTTTTTTTTTTCTAACTTTTCAGCTCAATAATATTGCTTACGCGTTCACCTGTTCTCGGCATTTTACTTCCTGCTTAATAGGCGCAACCAACGATTTTTCTAATGTCTTGTTCGTTTGTTCTTGATAGTCTTCTCAGCTGAGCGTGTGCGCGTGACACGCTGCCCTCTATGTCCTCTCCCCCCCTCTCTTAGCACTACCGTTGCTCGGGCAGCTTTTTCGGTTGTCGTTCGCATGCAGCCTTGGCCAGTGACCTTGCAGGAAAGGAGGGGCACGGCGAGAGAGAGAGAGCATCTAGGTGCTGGTTCTCTTTCGCACTTCTGGCTCATCGCGCAGCGAACGGGGCTCAGACGAGCGTCTGTCTGGCGGCTGCGGGACCATGGAATCGCCGGCGTCACCTCCGCCTCAAGGCACTCAGGCGGAGCTGCAGCTCGGCACAGGCTACGAAGTCCTCGACCACTTGCAGGTAATCTTTCATAAATACGCGCTTTAAAATTTAGTCAGACCGTTGAGTGTCGGAGTGTTTAGCTTTGCGCTCGTCCAGTGTGATGTCTGGCAACCAGACGAGTTTTGTTATTCTAAAATTTGAGCACCTTGTGGGGTAATTATAGATGAAGATGACGAAAACGGGTGACTACAGGAAATAGCTGGAAAAGTACGAGTTTTTCTTCAATTGCGAAGTTCCGGAAAGCTTTTCGCCAGAAAATTAATAAGCAAGAAAGATGACATTATCATCTTTCACCACGTAGTAGCCTCCGCGCTCAACCGCAAGTTCTCCATCTACATAAGTTGAAACGTGAACACAGTAAAGCAGAGTTCGCCGTAATTGACAATGCGGAACAACCGTCTCATTCAGTCACCAAAAATCATCTAGCACCAAACTGAGCGTATCAATTCTACACACATGGGCGAACGCAGAAAGGCAAAGAAGAATTCAATGCCATTTCTGACTTGTACGTGTTTCATATTACGCTGATAGGTGACAGCAAATCGAGAAATCCGAGGTAGCAGGGACAAAGCGCTCGAGAATGCGTCCGGCTGCGCCACACAATTCTCGTCTGAGAGGACACGTCGGCCCATCTGCCGAGTGCGCGCCATCGCCACCAGCGCAGCTGTGCGAGAAAAAGTTGCGAGAGTACACGCAAGTGTCAGCGCCGCGTCACAGTGAATTGAGGCAACGATTCTATAAACGCTGCATTGAGGAGCTACGCATGCCGCTAAGCGTGCGCAGTAACCGAATAAAATTTTGCATTTAGGAAGGATTTTGTGTGGTTATAAGACATGTGTATGCAACTAGAGTGTGATACAACAACTCATTCTGAGACTTTATCTCGTACTACATGGGATAGCCAGAATGTTCTTGCAAGTTTCCCCGGTTTCTCGTAGGCTTTTCTTCTCCGTTGTGTTCATCTGCTTACATAAAATTAAAAATTGAATCTATTAAAACTTTCTGTCTCTCCTGTGCGCATATTTAGCCATAAAGGCCAAGAAAAACCATGAATATTAGCTCGTTCAATTTGCTAAAGAGACGTTCTTGTGCAGCACTAGAATGTAGGATGTTTGGCTTAAACTCTTTTGCCGCAAAAGAGCCGTAACCCATCATTATCATTCCAGAGAGCAGCCCTCTTAATTTCACAAAGCACAAGTACTTTCTATATCAAGAAAAATTACAATTGATCACCTTTATTTCTGGCCATCGAGGGTGCATTTGTTTAAATAACAATAAAACGCTATTTGAGTTAAAACCTAATTTACAGTACCTAATGAATTATTAATTGCTTTGCTGAGCTATGCACCACTTAAATTTTGCTAGAGCGTGTCATAAATGCTACTATGGCCTTTGCGTTAAGTTTCCTGCGCTTAAATCGGCATTTAAATGTACTAAACTTACGGTATCAAAATGCTGTATATATTCTAGTATAAAGGTCGCACTCGTCTAGGAGCCGCAACCCCAACTTTCCAGCCAAAATTCGCGAAGAAAAGCTAAGAAAAAAGTATTCGAAAAAAAAACGATGCGCACGCCCCGATTAGAGAAGAGTACAGATTTGGGCTTGTTGATGCATCATTATGCAATGAAAACAGCGCACGTCGGACAACAACGGGGATCGAAGAGCTGTAGTGTCATCTTTGCCTTGGTCCCCATTGTTGTTTGTGCGCTGTTTTGTTTGCGCCTCGATGAGAGTCTATCCGGCCAGTCATAATTTTGCGCGAATCTGCCATAAGGAAGCGTCTGACTGCGTACGGTGCTGCATTCAAACGGAAGGATGCGGCCTACATGCGGGGCCACGCGACAAGCGAGCATCCGGCCACAACTTCGCCGTTGATAAAATAAAAGAAAATATGTACGTCGGAGATCCATATAGAAAGAGGAGATAATAGGAGCACGTAAATACAATATGAAAGCAATATCGTTCGCATTTACAGAGAGACCACGGCGATCACTTACGGCCGGATAACTTGGACCATATAGTCTTCTGCCGTGTAAGGGCCCCACCTCGTCAAAATTGCGAAGTGCGGCTCTTACACGAGAATATGCGATATTACGTCTAGACATTTACTTAACAGCAGCAGACGTTTTGGAAACCGCGTGAGAGTGAGATGGACAGAAAATGAGGTTAGCCATAGCAAGATCTGGCCGGCTACACTGCACCGGGAGAAGGAGATAATAAAATAAAGATAATAAAATGGAGAAAGAAACGTGAGAGCGCAATTCTTATAACCTGTCATGCCTTCCGCATGTCCTCAAGAAGTGTAACAACGCGTTTAACGCTGTCTGCGCGCATGTCTTTCTCGACCAGTCCATCATTACGACAAAGGAGGATTGAACCGTCTGCTTAAAAAGCCCACTTTTTCATGCACACAAGAGCGAACGCAGTGTACGTCGCGAGCCACAAAACCTTGTAGGTTATACGCATCGCGTTTCACCTCCAAACAGTCGTCTAGTTGCACGTTCCTTGTCATTATATAAATTATGGGGTTTTACGTGCCAAAACCATGATCTGATTATGAGGCACGCCGTAGTGGGGACTCCGGAAATTTGGACCACCTGGGGTTTTTTAACGTGCACCTAAATCTAAGTACAGGTGTGTTTTCGCATTTCACCCCCATCGAAATGCGGCCGCCGTGGGCGGGATTCGATCCCGCGACCTCGTGCTCAGCCGCCCAACACTAGAGCCATTGAGCAACCACGGCGGGTCGTTCCTTGTCATTGCTTCTCCTGCCACGGACAATTTTTTTTTCCCATTGGTGGTGTGGTGATCTTCAATAAAGCTCTGGTTGCACTGTTTGACGGTAGCACGATGGCTACACGCGTAAGAACACCTGAGCCCGTATTCACAAAAAGCTCTTGCGCTAGATTTGTTCGTAAGAGGAAATTCGAAGCAATCCTGTTGCTGGACATATTATTATCGAAGGCGGCCTGCCAATGGTAAACAGCACTTACGAACAAAAAGCTTTGTGAATTTGGCTCCTGGTAAATTATACATTCGATAAGACATGTATCATTGGCCGTGAACCAAGATATGAGGTGAACTTCGTTTCTACTGAGTGTCGTGGCTAACTTGTCAATGCATCTTAAGTTATGGAAATATCATTCATTATATAACACCAAGAAGAAAATCAAGACGTTGTCTTGTTACTCGATACAAAAGGTCAACAAACGTCCATCTATTGCTGCGTAATAAAAGGATGGCGTTGTGCATTCCATGTCACATTTGGCAGCCGTGCTTCAGCAGACATATACAAATAAGTCGTGTTTTCTCTGTTTCCAGCGGGTCATTACTAAAACCCCGGGAGCAGACAGCTCCATTCTGAATATCTTGGGCGATGAGCTCTACGAATGCGGTATGTTACGTATGACTTTTCTCAATTTCTGCATTGCTTGCTTTCAGCTGAAAAGTTTCCTAGTTATATTTTGGATAACGCCACTAAAAGAATCAACAATGGTTGAACAAGGGATGCCTCAGGCTGCACAGGAGTCTCTAGCCTCCCCTGTTGATCACTTCAAGGATACAAGTTCCTGTGACCCCTTTGTCTCGTTTGGATCCCTAGCTGAACCTTATGAGAACGAATTGTGATACTTAATGTATTTGGCATCTCTTGTGAAAAGTAACTTTTCAAATCATATTAGTTACAGCGTCACGCGACATCCGAGGACTGGGCAGATAGGGTTTACTGGGGTATATTGTATACAGGCTCAAAGAGACCCGTTTCGAAGTATTCTATTTCACACGTCAGCAAACGCATAAATACACAACCCGTGAATGTATGCGGCATCAGAAGTCTACAGCAAATTGCAAAACAAGTAAATATATTCCTAGGCAATCGCGCGTACTTGTAGAATGCATGTTTTTTCTTCCTGCATTCTTTCCGCAAGATGACAAAGAATGCGTGCTCAACAACGGTTACTGCAGCAGCAGCAGTCACAACGCGACGACAGGAGAGAGCAACGCGGATGAAACATTTCTGGATGAGTTGCAGGTAAAGTATCTTTGCAGATAATGACATATAAAAGGGGTTCTGTAGAAAAGTCTACCCAAAAAATGCTTATTTTATGTGAACATTTTTTACGCGGCGTGTTTACCTTTTACAGAACATTTGGCATGCTAAGCTCATTGAATGCCTGAAAGACACGGCCAAACAATTTGGACTTCCACTTAGCCGAAAGGTTCGTTTCGCATGATTCTGAAACACAGAATGTGTGACGGGGACGCGGGGTCTCTTATTATGCCTGAATATCCTTATTTCCGCGTTTCATGGAGCACACAGCAACAAAGGGTACATTACAAAACACATGTTTTGTTCCTCTTGTTCATCGGAAATACCGTAAATTAAGTTCGCTTACATTTCCTTTATTTAACAACTACACATTAGCATCTTAACGAAATAAAGGTAGACGTATTAGTGAAAGCACTTAAGTCACTTTCGCTTTCACATTTTACTGGTCGCGCACATCTGTGTAAGGAGCCGCATACACAGCACCTCTCTTTCGAGTCTACACGAGCATATCGAAGGACCTTAGTATTTTTAATCCACACTCATATTTGATGCAGAATTACGATATCACGAAGTTAACTAGATTGTTTACAGTTCAGAAGTCAGTCTTGATACTCCTTTCGGATGATTTGGTAATTATAAAATCTCAAACAAGCCCTAGATAGAAATTTATTAAGCGTCTTTGGAGACATCCAACCTCTTGTCAATTTTCACGTAGGTGACATTATCATGTTTACAAAAACACAGTTGTAACTTGTCGAAGCCACAACATAAGCGCTACGCAGTCACATTGCATATACTCTGAGACGGCATTTTTAACGCTCTAGTGAGCAAACTAGTTTTTGAAAACGTGACGTTGTTCGTGTGCCATATCGCACAGTATTAAACGTAACAATTGTAAAAACCACATTTTTTTTTATTCACCCTATCCAGCGCACCATCGGAGAACAGGAGCTCGTAGAGTCCAGATGGTTTGACTTGGGAAGCGAAGAGATCGGTGAGCGAAATGGCCTTGCCCTAATCCTTGAAGGCTTGTCTGTGTTTACTTTCATTTCATTTGTTCCGCTTTTATATAAGAAATAACTTGATTGTCAATTCTTAGTGTTAGTTTCTTTCGAATGAGTGCTAACGTCCAAGCATAAAACCGCTATAGATCATTTTGCTGTTTACAAGCATAAACCCTGGACCACTGATTTCTAATTAGGAAACATAGGAGAGATCAGTGCCCTGGACGGCTTCCAGTTTTGCCCACCAACGCAGCCCGCTAAACGTAGTGGGTAAATATACGTAGACAATTACGAGTAGCAGGAGTGCGTACTAAGCAGAAGCCCGCAGATTTTTAACACTTTTTTCTTGTACATAACCACAGTTACACAAGTCAAGCTCGCCGTTAGTTATACGAAAAATTGTAAGTATTAGCCTTGAGACATGATGCACCTTCGTTTTTTTCTGAAAACGAAAGAGATTTTCCGTACATCAAAACAACTTAAAAACACAGTTTTTGTTCTCGTGTAGTTGTATACGCTCTATACCAGCACGTGACCAGAAGTATTTTGAGCCCACACGCGATAGCTGCTGTTATCGCGCGCGCGATACCGTCAAGACATACACGCATACTAAGCATCAAGCTTTCGTACGGAGCTTCACGACAAACTCACGCAATGTCTCTCCAAAAAGCGTCCGTCACGGGTCATCAGGTAACAAAGCAAAGCAAATCAAAATTTTCAAATCTGACTTAGCCTGGAATCTAATTCCTAAGCCGACAATTAATTGCGCTTCCTCGACTAAGCCGTGGGCTCAACTGTCCCGGTACACGTTCAAATGGGCCACTGGTGCTGCCGAAGTGCTCAGTGCATTCTGTCGGCAAAAATAAAGAAGTGGAGGTTACTTTATCACAAAAATCTGCCGCGAATACTTGAGGCAACAACAACAACATCTAGCCGCGTTATGGCAGACGGTTATGATGACTAGCAAAGCTGGAAGTGTACCCGCGTTACCTAATGAAACAAAGTGGTCGCGGCCGCTGAGCAATCTGCAAGGCTGCGATTGTCACACAGTCTACTATAGCTGTTAACAAGGAAAGGGGAAATGCCCTTCCCATTGGCTCAAATTATGGCAGAGATGTTCACACGAAAGATCTATCTGCATAAATTTCAGCGTCCTATCAATGCACTCAAAGCTGCGTACATCTGCAGCGTCAAGTGGTTCGTTCAAAATCGCAATCATGCATCGATATGTGGCGATGCACCTGTAATTAGAATACAGAACGAAACGGAGGATAAGACACGTGCGTGGATAATATGGTGTACGTTTTGCTGCTTGCGCCTACTGCCAGTTCACCTACAGCCTATATACTGACGATCTTTTTCTAATTTGAGCGTTTTCTAGATGGTCAGGTAGTTATCTCACGCCACGCCCAGTCAATCAGGTCATCTACATGTGCAGCATCAGAACGAACAGATGGCATTAAGACGACTGCGGCGAAGACCAAATTTTAATTAGCGACAACATGCCGACCGAAAAAAAAAAAAGCTGAAAGGACCTGACCGTGGTAGTTGCCCTGTTCATGTCGCTATTTTCTTTTAATGCACTCGCGGCAAGGTAAGAGTAACGGTGGACCCATGTGTTTTTTTTTCTCCTCGCTCATTCTCAAGGTCAAAATTCGAGCATCATTAATAATCCAACGGAATCGATGCTGAACACCAAAGCACGAAACCTCACGCCAACGTTGCCAAAGTCATTGCGTCAAGGGCGACGCCTCCGCCCCCTCATGACTGATGGGTGCCATTAGCCGGATCACTTTCATCGACGAAGTTTCGTGAACCACAATCCGCCTGCGCTCTGTGGCAGCGCAGCTCACTGGGCTTAATCTTTGATGCCCTATTCACGTTCACCTCCCTCTGTCGTCCCACTGCTTCTAGGCAAAACGCCGTGGTCGCTATGCCCATTTGCATAGAAACATTAGCCAGTATAGAACAATTTGCTGGTTCAAGGCTAAGTAATTGTCGCGTACCATTTGATTATTCTGAAAGAGTCAGTGTTGCGTCAGTCATGGTTGATTGCACTGCCCACTAATCTTGCCAAGACCGTGTGAGAAGGCACAAGTAAGCAAGCGCAGCTCTTTCATATCAAAATCTGGGGCGGTATTCTGTAAGAGTCTACCTAGTGGACTGTCCATTTCGGGTGTCGCTGATTGGCTGCTGCTTGACGTGCAGGAAAGGAGACTGGCTGGCACCTTCCTGCACGTCAAGCAGCAGCCAATCAGCGACAGCCGAAATGGACAGTCCACTATGTAGACTCTTACAGAATACCGCCCCAGGACAGCAACCCGAATATGATTTGACAACGGAGTGCTGCGTATGCCACGGATGACAGTACGAATATTGAAATGTTGTCATCACGCCAGTTGTACATGATTCTACGAGTAAGTGCAGAAGAATTCATAATACATTCATGAACAGTTTCAAATTCACATGACAAAATGTCACAGAACAAAGAAACAGTCGAGCGCAATTTTACGTCCGCTACCTCCTACACCTATATACCTAGCTTCAGTAGCTGCATGCAACTTTTTTAGCGCTAAGCCGTAAAATGGAAGTCCGGATTCGGCCACTTCATCCGTAATGCACCGTCATAATCTCTGACAGTCTGATTATTGTCAAGATAATGTAACCTCATGTGCCCAATGCTGCAGCTTATCAGCCATTGCACTTCCCCGAAGTGTGCTCACCGTTCCCCTGCTTACCGTCCTAGCTGCAAGTTTATTTTCTGCACCGGCGCTATACTCGTAACTGTATGAAGCACTCGTAACTACTTGAAGACGAAAAAGAAAACGCTCGCGCACACATAAACACAAACGCACACACACGCACGTACGCACACGCACATACGCATCAATTGACGGTCATTGCGACCATAGTGTTTCGTACCATGACTTTGCCCTTATAGCATCCAAAGTCCTTAATTGTCGATGCCTTGTATCTCTCTCTCAAAGCTCATTTGTTTTTACAGATTCATTATACGCCAATGATTAGAGACATTTAGATTCTTATTGTGTACCCGCGACCATTGTCAGAACGTCGTGAAGAAAAGGTATTGTTTACAGTATCAAAAAAAATTGTCGCAGTTTCACCCGAAAGGCGAAGCATCAATTGCGATAGCAACTTAGCAGAGAGCTATACGGAGTAAGGATAGTAGTTTTATCGGCTGCATAAACTTGTACATGCAGCAGCACCAGCAACGCCCAGAACTGTTGTCGACGCCGTCGGCGTTTTGCCCCCGTTCGCACCGAACGCGCGCGGCGTTGGTGACTGTTGCCGGTGCCTCTGGGGGCGGCTCGGAGGTTTTCGACGAGATCAGAATGGGACACTCGCCGAGCTGCGTCGGAAATCTTACCCACCTTCTCGCCTCGCAACTTTTTATTGCGATAGCAATTATATGGACACTTTCACCGGATTTCTGCCGTCGGCGTCGCCGTCGCCGTCGCCGTGAGGTTCCGTATAGATAAAATCTTCGCCGCGCGCCGTATGCCCGAGCGGAAGCGTGCGGGGACGCACGCTGTCACGGAGAGCGAACGCACTCAATCTTCCACGCGCAAGCAAGG
This sequence comes from Dermacentor silvarum, assembly GCF_013339745.2. Taxonomy (NCBI): domain Eukaryota; kingdom Metazoa; phylum Arthropoda; class Arachnida; order Ixodida; family Ixodidae; genus Dermacentor; species Dermacentor silvarum. The sequence continues at coordinate 26,911,005 of NC_051157.2, forward strand.
AAGCGGGAAGCGAGCGCCGGAGGGAGCGGGGGGAAGGGAGGCGACGTTTAGCTGCGGCCCCAAGTGCCTATTTATATCAGAGGCTCCGGCGACAGTCACCAACGCCGCACGCATTTTGTGCGAACGCGGGCAAAACGTCTACGGCGTCGACAACAGTTCTGTGTGTTGCCGGTGCTGCTGCATGTCCAAGTTTATACAGCTGATAAAGCTACTATCATTACTCCGTATAGCTCTCTAGAAATTTGCTATCGCAATTGATGCTTCGCCTTTAAGGTGAAATTTCTGCGACACCTTTTATTGCGATAGCAATTATATGGACACTCAAAAGCAGATTTCTGCCGTCGGCGTCGCCGTCGCCGTCGCCGTGAGGTTCCGTATGACGTCAATGGAGATGAAATCGTCGCCGCGCACCGAACGTTGTATGTGCGAGTGAAAGGGCACGAGGGGCGCGCGCTTTCACGGGGAGTGAACGCACGGCGGAGAACAAACGCGCGTTCTGCGCCGTGCTCACTTAAGGCTGCAGAAGTAGGCGCCTCTTTCCTCCTTTACAATCACCATATATGTAGAGAAAACGCGCCTTCTTCCGACGCGCGAGAGGCCGTGGGGGAGGGGGGGAGGGGAGGGAAGGGAGGCGACGTTTAGCTGCGGCACCACGCGCCTATTTATATCAGAGGCTCCGGCAACAGTCACCAACGCCGCACGCATTTTGAGCGAACGCGGGCAAAACGCCGACGGCGTCGACAACAGTTCTGCGTGTTGCCGGTGCTGCTGCATGTCCAAGTTTATACAGCTGATAAAGCTAATATCATTACTCCGTATAGCTCTCTACAAATTTGCTATCGCAATTGATGCTTCGCCTTTGAGGTGAAACTGCGACAACTATTTTTTTTTTGTATAAATAAATACGCATTTGGTGCCGCAGCTAAACGTCGCCTCCCCTCCCTCCCTCCAGCCCGTCCCCCCACGACCTTTCGTGCGACGGAAAAGGTCGCGTTTGCTCTCTATATATGGCGATTGTAAAGGAGGAATGAGATGCTTAATTCTGCAGCCCTTCAGGGAGCACGGCGCAGAACGCTCGTTTGCTCTCCGTCGTGCGTTTGCTACCCGTGAAAGCGCGCGTCCCTCGCCTCCTTTCACTCGCACATACAGCGTCCGGAGCGCGGCGACGCCGTTGACGTCATACGTAACCTCACGGCGACGGCGACGGCAGAAATCCGCTTTGGAGTGTCCATATAATTTCTATCGCAATAAAATAAATTTCGACATGGTGACTTTGCTGTCAACCTGTGGTCTAGATTTAGTAACGCGCATATTCCAAAATGGAGTGTGTCCTGAAGGGCGTATAGTGACAAATAAAAGTGTTCTGTGTCTGCTAATTCTCTTTTTGCGAGAACACAGATTATGAACGCTTGAAGAAACCATAGATGGCGGGCTAGTTGGTTGCTAGAGCTTGCATTATATGCATGCTTGCGGGTATTTGCAGAGCGAAATGTAAGAAGACGCCCTTATTTGTGTGCGTGTCTTCTGCATATTTCGTTACAAATATGAAGGCAGTAAAAAAAGCTTGAAAAAACCTCAGGGTGCCAAAATGAGAGATGCTCTGGCGGACCAATTGACAGCCAAGCACACCATGCAAACCCCTTCTGTTGCAACACCACACCCAAACAGTCCCTGTGTGTGACTGTTAGAGCCATTAAATGATGCAATTGCTTGTTAGTGGCGCTACCTTTTTGTTTTTGATACCTGAAACAGATAGAATGATTGTATCAGAAAGAGGGAAGAGTGCGGAAATACGATGGACGGGCGCCAACGATTGATCGGTTACAACATCATTAGCCGAGAGATCATAACTGTTATGAGCCACACATACGTTTAGAGCTTCATTTTTGCATCAATTGATTGACTCTGCACCTTAATAATCTCGACTGACCAGCGAGTGACGTACGCTTCTTGCTTCCCGACAGAACTCTTGGCAGTCGAACCACTTTACACACCTCAAGATTTCCTTGACTTCTTGCTTTCTCCAGCGTCCAACGAAGACGAGATTTGCTTCGTTTCCGGAAACACAAGGTAACAAAATATCAAAATCGCCCATAACAAGGGCGAATATTTGCGCGTATTAAACACACGCTCTGGCTTTGTTTGCATTATTATAAAATTGCGCTAACAGGTTTTTTTGCCACAAATAAGGTATAGTGTGAAAGAGCTCGTGATCTTGTGTGTATCATGGGTACTGTGAACAGAGTTCAACATTAACGAAGAAACGCTCCTCTATAGCCTCTTACGTTTTTTTTTTTTTCATTTTGTTCTCTACATTTCTAACACGCTGCATTTATCGCCTGCAAGCTTTCTTGCCCAAGCCTCGGTAGCGCTCAAAACCAAAGATATCTGCGAACTGGTTCGTACGGCGCCGTTGTATTGGCATGCTTTGGAATGTCGAAAGTTTGCCTGCTGGTGGGCTGCTACTGCATCTACTTTTTACTCCGTGCAGAGAGAAATGCTGAAGACGCCAAGTTACGAAGCTCCCAAGTCTCAGGACTTGGACAGCGCAGAGTACCAACTGTTCGCACAGCTAAGTACGTAACGATGCTTGATTTTCAAGTTATATCTTTCAACAGCCTCAAAAGTACATAAACTCAAACTACCATTCCGCACTTTTGTCCTTTTTTTTTTCGCCCTTTCTTCTCATTCATTCACTCCCGCTAAGCACAACAAAATTTTTGAATGTCTCGATGCCGTCGGTCAAAAGTCACCGATTTTTCTGCTCGCAACTGCAAACTCGAGGCGGTATACTCTCCGAAGATTTGAGCTTTATTAGGCTTTTTCGACCAGATGTCGCCAGCAAAGGTAGAACAAAAATGGACTTTCAACTACTTTGATCAGTACCACGGGCAAAGAATGCAAAGCCTAAAACTTGAAAGTAGGGGCTTCGGAAAGCTATTCGAGCTGCAGTGACTCCGCGATTGTAATTTTGACTGTGATCGTGTGTGTATCACTGGTATGTCCCTACGCATGAAGTCTGGGCTCATTTCTTGTGCCTGGAATGAACGGCCAGCTATGCAAGCACACTAAGAGAGGCGATGCTACAGCATCTCACCGATTTCCGTCACGACCATGAAAACATTTAAGCGCAAAGAAAAAGAGTGGTTGTGGAGGACGAAGAGGAGCTATTTTGTGCAGTTCTTTAGGGAGCACGGCTCAATGCCCTGGTAAAAGCAAGGGGGACATGAAAAACCTCAGATGGCGTGCAATGCGCGTGCGCGAAAACTCACAAATGTTCATAAAGGCGCACATTTTCACGTCTTCTTTTACGTTACTTTACTGTGGTTGGATGGTGCTACTGGTTCATATACGCATCAGCGTCGAGTGGCGTTGAAGCATCGAGCAGCGCGGTGAATATTTCGCCCAGAACACGAATAAGAGGAGCATCGATGTGAGGCAAAGAATGACTTGCAACGCTCGCTTTCTCGAAAGCGCAAAGCCGGGTGACGTCGATACGCAATGGCGAAGCAGCAGCGGAACGGGAACGTGTGGTTTACTGGTGCAAACAAGGTGCAAGCAACTACTTTATGAAACACTCCGTGCAGTACGTGGTGTGTTCTATGAATAGAGTGTTCGTATATAGACTCTGGTTTCTCTGGGATGCGTGAGGTGTTGCAAAGCCACAAGTTTACTTTGAGTGAGACGTTATCCGGTGAAAACGTATATTACTTTGTCGTGTGATCTATACTTGCAAAGTGTCTCTAAAAAGGAACAGCGTTCCTTACAAACGCCCAGAAAAGCTTCGCTTCAATCGATTCCCACAACGCGCGTGACCCGAATTGTTTTTTGTTTATTTCAATAAGGAGAATCAAAGACAATTGCTTAAAGAAGGGAAAACCAGAAGCCAAACATGCCAATATCATTTCATTGCTTTGGACCAAAGTCATGTCACCGTGTGCCTGGTTACGAGGTCAACACATTGCAAGTAAAATACCTCGACTCGTTCGATGACTGAGTGCCGGCGTTTAAAAGCAGGCCGAATACGCGAAACGAGTGAGTCAGTCAGTGACAGTCGGTCCGTCGGCCAGTCAGATTTGTATGGACACAGCAGACATGCCTGTCTATAATGCGCCGATTCAGTGGTTACTATATTTGTGTGAGCTTCCGGAAGCGCCGAAGAATACACTGCCGCATAGTGTACAGGGTACTTTACCCTTCCCCACAAACTTTAGATATACTCGTACCTTTCGAACAAATACGTAATTGTTAAAGGTGCCCCCTCCACATGACGTTAATTAGTTAAGTACTGTAAGTTTTGTGCATGACGAGCGCTCGTTTGAAGCGTGTGTGCGACAAATTGTCACCTAACACCATGAAAAGGGACCTCATGTCATCGATCCGGAAAGTGAAGATATGAGTGGCACCTCCCTGCTACCGCCGCCATCACCACAGCTTACCTCACATGACAATACAGGGCAGCAAGTCTTGTATACATTTATTTATTTGCTTTTTATTTTTATTGAACAGTACGTGGTACCTCTAAACAGCCTATAAAGGTAAAACTTTGCATGTTTAGTCATAAGCTTCCGCGGTAAGAAGTGGAATCAGAGTGTTAAACTGGTGTAACGTTATCGTTTTCGGAATAAGATAATCTATCCAGTGGATGTGCTCGATCTTTATGCAGCGCGCCTTTTGCTTTTTTTCCGCAGTATATGACACAAGTGACCAGCTTGCTGCTAGGGAGTTCCTGAAGCGGGGTTGTCCACATTGCATGCGAAGGCTTTTCTGGGCCAGGGTGCTGGGCATTTCATCGGCTGAAAAGGTCAGCGTTTGTAAACAAATGTTCTGGAGATCGCAGTCTAGGTATGTGTTTTTTATTGGCGTTCTTCTCAGGTGAACGCCGAGTTCGATGGCCTCAAGGAAAGAGTGATACGGTACGAGCTGCTTGTGGACCAAATTATTATAAAGGTAACATTAATCTCAGCGGACCCTTCATCCCCGTTTCTGTGCGCCTTCGAGGCTAACCACTTTTATGTTTTTATTTTTTAGGACGTTCGTGACACTGTAATGAACGACATCGAGTACTTCGCGTTTGACGACAGTTGCTATCAAGTAAGTGGATCAAACTGCGCTGTAAGCTTTCCACGAATCCGTTCAGGTGCTTGTCAAATATTCTCTACAGAGCTTGATACTGGTGTCCTGCCATTATATTTCAGGTGATGTTGGCGTTCACAAGAGACTACTATGTTGCGAGAAGAATAAGCAACAATTCATTAGGAACGGTTATACTGAGAGCTGACTTACCTTGTGGAGCCGTTCCATACTACGGCTTTTCATTGCTCGGTGAGTTCTATCAACCAGCCATATTTCTCGTTTTAAATAGCTTTGCATTGTTGGGAGCAGGCTAAATGAAAATCCAATCCGGCTTCTCTCGGCTTAGTAAATTGTGCAGGAGTCTCTAGGAAACCAAGTTACCCTGCATTGACTCGCTAAATTAAATAAAAATTGGCTTTGGCTTCTTAGTTGATAGTAGAGACGGACGTTCTATACCCACCTTCTACGAAGTGTTAAGCAGCATGCTGCTTTTCTTTTTTACGTTGGCTTTTAATAGAAACTCCTTACGTTATTATGCACGCGGCTTTGTGTGTCATTCAATGGTAGCGAAACAGTAGCACTGAAGCTGTTATATCTGCTGCAAAGCTAAATGATTCAATTTACTATATAAACTACCTGCTAATAATTAACTACCATGTTACCAACCTTAAGGCACATGTTTCTGTGGAAATGTTGAAGGGAATCGTCATGAAAATCTAGCTACTCGTTTCTACTTTTCAAAATGGCCATGTGGACCGAAATATCTGGCGTCAAATTATTCTTTCAATTTACCCGATTACCCACGTGGAACCACGAAACGCGGCTCCTGCAGTGATGTAGAATCGTGGCGTAAAATGGAGCTGTCGTAGCACTTTCCTTTTCCCGCGATCTTATTCCGATTGGCGCTGTGCGCAACTCCCGACTGAATGCACAGTAACTTCAGCAGCAGGGGCGAGACTGGCCACTTGATCACGCCGTATAGCCAAGCCCTACTACGTCACAGCGGGGTTGCACTGCGAGCCGCACTTCGCAGTGCTGCGTGCGTAATCGGACAAATTGAACAAATAATTTGACGCCAGTTATTTTGGTTTACATGGCCGTTTTGAAATGTAGAAAGACGAAACTAGAGGTTTAAGACGATTCCCTTCAAGCTTTCAATACAAACATATGTGCCGTAATGTTTGTAACTAAGAAATTCATTATTTTAATTAGTATAAATTATTTAGGAAATTAATTGCTTTGTTTCGTTTTTATTTTTGCAAATGATGTCCGCCTGGGCATCATACAGTAATTATGTAGTGACTTGATTCGAGTGACTTGCATAGGCGTCTTTTTTAAACATTGTAAGTTCAAAAAGAACACTATATATAAAGCAATGAAGCACTCACGTCACTATGCGAGCAGTCACTTAAGGGCTGGCGATGAAACTGGTCTTATATCTCGTTTGTTGCAGTGAGCCCCCTGTGCTTCATGTACGCAGACGTCGGCATTATGTACGCTGTCTTTCGCGAAATGTACTGCCGTTACTTCCACAAGTTAATGGCCATTTCTTCAGACCCACAGGTGAGAAACATTTAGAATGGCACTCTCGATGCGAAAAAACAAAACAAGGCAAAGAAATGAAAATGCGCTCAGAACTCACGTGTCTGTGAAACCAGACACGCAAAGCGACGCAGAAAACAGATTTCACCAATAGAAAAACTTCCATTTGCTTACTTTTCTTTCACATATGGTAGGTGAACATTAAAACAGCTTGTCACAAAAATGCATCCCCACTAAGGTTTTATTTGAAAGACATTGCTTTAGCGGGAAAGTAAGAAATTTGCGCAACTTTTCCATAACGAAAGAAAAATGGGTATGTAGGGCACTTACAATTTACTTGTCACCGGAGATGCTTTTTTGTGCACACTTATAAACAAATTTCTCAGGCAAGTGAATCGATGTTTTGGTTACAGACCGTCACGTATATCTGAACTGAGAACCTGAAACATTCACTAACATTACAACGCAGAACCTGTCATTTGTGAAGTTTCACCGAAAAGCGCATTAGCTGGTGTGCAGTATTTGTCGCGCATCACGCGTCCCTAAAATAGCGTTCACGCTGCTCTTACGGTATACTCTTCGCCGTTTTCCTCTAAGTTAGAGCGCTGTGCCCAACTTTGACTTGTGAGCTCTTGAAATGACACCGTACGAACATACTGTATTCTGCACTCAAGCACTGATGATAGAGATTTCCGCGAGGAATCCTGGTGAATACGCGACAAAAGTTAAGAATTACGCCGTTTAACATTCCAAGGCAACGCACATGTCATGAGAGGCGCCGCGGTGGGATTATGTTAATTCGGCCACCTGGGTTTCTCTATAAAGAATCTCAATGCACTCGCCCCGACCGAAAGTCGGACCCGCAGCCTCTGACGAAGCAACGCGACAAAGTAATTAGGAGATTTCTTTGAAACATAGCTCACGTACACGAGGCTCCAAGCAACTGCACTTCTCGCAGTGCGATTCTAATATCCAGCCGGCGTAAGTAAGGTAATTTAGAGGTTTCCTCGTGTCAGGAAGTGGTCAGTGACAGTTGGCTCCGACGTGAGCTTTTTTAAACGAAATCTATAGGGAAATTTTGCGAGCAGGCATAAAGCATGGAAGCGGCGTAACTAGAACCTCACGAAATTTACAAGTGCAAAGCAACATAAAACGTTCGAATAAAACAACACTCCGCCTTTCGGTCTTGCGTCTGTGTTCATGTCCGCGCTACTGGAGCACCTTCCGATGCCATACCAACAAACCCAGTTTGCAACTCTCTTTTTGGTCATCTATGTTACGCAAATAAATTGGAGTCTTACCGCATGAAATAAGCTATCTCAATACTGTAAACGGGTGTGAAACTGATGAAATAATAACAATCACTGCAATTTCGCATGAATTAGTGCATCGTCGCCCAGGTCTTTTTTCCAAGCAGTTACTCCGGCAAATTTTAAAATCTGACGAGTATATCCGCAAGAGAAATAGATTTAATGAATCCTGGAGAGGTTTTCCTGATGGCAAACCTAGAATACTGCTCCAGATGGATAGGATAACAAATCTCATCATATCCAATATATGTGACAATATATGGGACATATATGTGCACAGTTCACAACACATATGCAGAACATACACAAAACACAACACTCAACTAAATCGTCTAGAGAGCAGTGTCTCTAAGGACACACAAAACTGTTTTCGTTGCGCTTCCGCAATAATGCCTTCACTATGCAAGTACTAATGGCACACTGAATCTTTAATTTCGAAGCTAGCCTGTTATGGTTCTCTTTTTCTTTCAGGGCATTGTGTCATTGTTGTTGACCTTTGAAAGATTGGTTCAGTACAGGGAACCCGAGTTCCTGCCAGCGCTGGCCTCCAAGAATGTCAATCTGTAGGTTGGTTTCATTTCATCCATAGAGTACGGTGACATGAGTTGATTTTTTATGACAAATTATCTTTTTACAAAACATCGCAGACAGCCTATTGTGTTCCAAATGCTTATGCAATCATTCTGTGCCCACCTACCTGCGGAAGAAGTCCTGAGATTGTGGGACAGGGTACTGGGCTACGACTCTGTCTACGTCCTTCCAGGTAAGTAGCGGGTCCTTCTAGGTACCCGCTACGGTACTGCTGGCTTCCGAAATGCATGCACAATTGCCACTAATCTCAGAGCCTGCGTGACGCCACAACACTCCACCCTCTAATGTTGCGCAGTATCTCGGTGGTTAGGGCGTCGCCTCCGCCTCCATATTACACATTGCCCCAAATTACACATTACCTAATGGCAGCGGCACTGGTTGGTAGGCAAAGTTTCGATCTTATTCACCACATGGTGAAGATGGTGCCGAACGATGACAGCGTAATGGAAATGACTCAATCACGGAAGGAGCAAAATCACTTTAAGCTATCGCAGAATAATTGTTTTGGTTGAAGAGATGGTGGCCAAAGATGTGCCCATATCATGTGCTGCTTCAGTGGGCCAAGTTTGGTTGCAGCGTCATTAGTGCTCTTTCAAGTGGACATTAGTCTTGTTAGGCCATATTTACAGTTCGGCCGGCATTTAGCAGGCAGTTTAGTTATGGTAACTCATTTTCGACTCCCAAAAACCGTATTCAACTTCTTTTGGCCCGTATAGTACAACTGTCTGTGTGTGCCAGATACAAGTGTCCCCCGATTGCCTTATTATGGCCAGGCGTGCGAGCTTCCCGTACCCGGAGCATCAATACCATGGTCACAAGCTCGCATTAAAGAAAAAAGTAACAGCTACTTTGGCTAGAAGCTAATAGCCTCTCTGTCGCTATTGTGCAACACGCACATGCTGTGCTCCATGATCCGCATCAATCACCATGACGTACACTTCCATTGCGGCATATCCGTGTATTAGACTTGCCTAAACAAAATCTGTCAGCGTCTGTTAAGATGCTAACGTTGTCCCATCTTAACGACTACCACAAGGACAGTACAGAAGCATCAATGGTTCAACGGCTACAAGCAGGGTCAAGATTTACACTTGAGGCCTAATAGCTAGGTGTCCTCGCCAGCCATCGAATTTTACATGTGACATATTCGATGGCGGCAGAGCTTCATGCTATACCTGTGGTTCATTCGAGGGCAAATCTAACTACCCACATGCTTCATTTTGACGAACAGGAAATCAACACACTTACACGCACAACTTCATTATGCATACATAGCAACACGGAGATAGATACCGCTGAGGTGAAAGGACACACAGCAAAACTGGTGTGGATATTTCATGTTGGCATCAGAGCGAATATTGAGGCAGACAGACTTGCTGCTGCTCTGCAAATGCTGCTGATGACACCTCTCTGAAAGGCAGTCGCGGAATTGCGGTTAAGATGACTAAATGTAGATCAATGACCCAAAGCTCTTGCTGTGATGTAAATGAAAAAATACTTGGTATTTGTTCTTTATTCGTGCGTATTGTTACATTTCCGTCATTTGCTTGTGGACTTTTGTCTTCATTGCACCAAGGATCTCAATGATTCCAGCTGCATTTTTTATTGATTCAAGGTGTACCAGCAATAAAATTCTTGTTTTTTTCTGTATCTGGTGTCATTTCTAACTGCTCATATGACTAAGAAATGGCCTGAAAGAACCGGCGACGAAGACTTTTGACACTCCCAATATCATCAAATGAATAAATGATTCATGGTCATTATTTTTTTTTTTTTTGCGTTCCCCAGGTTTGAACAACACATTAGAGACCGACCTCTCTGCCTTTCTGTAAATATACTGACTGTCTCTCTCTTTTGTTTGATGGTTGCGAAAGCGCCCACAAAAGAAATCCTTTCTACAATGTAAATCTGCATGCTATGCAAGTATACTTGGTTGCACTGAAACTCCAGTGACAAGCCGCATTTTTCCCGTTTTTTTTTTCTGCAGTTGCAGCGGCGAGCTTAGTCTGTTCCAAAAAGACAGAAATTCTTGGCACGAGAGATCAGTCTTCACTTGAGGTAAGACAAACAAACCTTTAGAGCTTTTAATCTTTTTCATCATCTAAGGTCTAGCGTTTGCTGTTGACTGCATGTCTTTGATGTGTTATGTTGCAGGACATATTTAACAAGCTAATGCCATGCGACGTCATATCCACGCTGGACGATTTCCTCAAGCCTCCAAGTTTGTGACGGCGACACGATAAATAGAGCTATTGAACTTCACTGCCGACGATGGCTACTACTTGTAGTCGAGAACGTGCTGCCTGTCAGAGGCCAACAGAGACATCGTGCAATTTTGCTGTGATAGTTTTACATCGTTAGCCTGATCTGAGCCAACAACTGCATGCTATCCAATGCAACGCCACCGTTTTCTTCACTACGCCTCTCTTACTCAACGCTGTCAGGACGCAGCACTTCACATTACAATCTCATTCTGTACGCTGTCTACATCAGCCATAGCAGCCCGTGCGTGTTTAACATGAATAATTTCATAATAAACTATGAGTTGGAAGTATATACATCACTGACTACGGGGCTAAATGCTTTTTCTTAAGTGACGACAATTTTTTCTCACAACCGGAGCTTTAATTAGCAGACCACAAGAAGAAAAGTGTTGAGGAAAAAAGCGCCTTAGAAAACCATCTTACTGATTAGTAGTCATATAAAATTCGAGCTAATATTATCGACTTATTCCTCATTTTAACCTGTGTCATTCCTTTTTTGTGCAGCTGCTATACATCAAGTTAATGTGACCTTGCGCGGCAGAATGTTGCCTTTTCGTGTGCAACTTTCGTCACGTGCTAAAAGTGATCACAATTTTTTGTTTATTAGGTGTGTTCATAACTGCAAGTTAAAATGCATCAGCAAAAGTCGTCTCACTTCTTTTTCGAACAGAGACAACCGTGATTGCTTCCATTTCAGACTCCCCGCATGGGAAAATATTTCTTTCTTTTTTATATAAATATAAATTACAGAAGTATCGAAACACGTGGGTAATCATACTTTTTTATATTGAAGAAGATGCCTGAAGAATAACTGCAAGCTGGGCAAATTGGTATCTATTCATATTCATACTTTGGGTTGTGCATGAAACACACGGACAAAGAAATTACTAGTCGTCTAGCCCTTTCCTTGGTCCGTTCATTTCATGCGAAATCCAAAGTATGAATATGAACATGCACGAGTTTGATAGGACGAATCCAAGAAGGCAAAGGGGTGCCAACAAAACATGCATCCCTAACCCATTTGTGTTACACGACACATTCAGCCTTACGAAAAAAAGCGTAGTCCTTTCTTTCTTTTTTGTTGTTGTTTCCTACTTTCCTTTAGAACACGGAGGAGGAAGCCATATGCTTAATAAAAGACAAGTTTGTCCGCCTCTGTTGTCAGTATCCCGTCGAATACCAGGCCTGAAAGCATGTATATATGTATGTATATATGTATGCATGTATGTATGTATGTATGTATGTATGTACGTATGCATGTATGTATGTATGTACGTATGCATGTATGTATGCATGTATTATGTATGCATGTATGTATGTATGTATGTATGGAGCTAACCACAGACTGCAGGGTTATGACGTGAATTTATTCCTATGGGATATTGCTCCGTCTTTCTTATCGCTTAGCAACGATATTCTTGAAGAGGTAGTCAATCTCGGGCTCCCACTTTAACAGCTGAGGTCCAACGAAACTGTCATAGAAAATTTGCGGCGCCTGGATCTAAAATCAGGAAAGAATAACGGTGAAAAAGAAGATTACTATATATATGGTCTGACAATAAGTGCAAAGGCATAAAGATCACTCTATCAATTTTGTCGGTTATACTCAAGTTTTCTCGGTCATTTCTGTGTTACACAGCGCAAATACGATTATTGCTATTCCGTAAACATACTGCAAGGGTGCCGCGATCACCTTATAAAGGCTGACACAGTCCCCTTCCCACGAAGAGTCTCGGTTCTTTAAGCTGTTCATCTTACCATGAGAATTAAGGGCCTCAGAGACCGCAGTCTCACTAATCAATGCTACTACGCAAGTAATTACGCCACCACTTACAGATAAACTGAGCAAGGTGTGAGACCGGGCTAGTTGGTATTCCATATTGTTATGACCAGCGCAAAAACCGACATGAAACACCAAAGGAAGCGACGAGGACTAGCGCAGTCCTCATCGCTTCTATAGGTACGTAAGCGTTTTGCATTTCGCCCTCATCAGAATGTGGCCGCCGCTGCGGGAATCGAGCCCATGACCTCGTGGGCAGCAGCAGGACGCCATAGCCACTGCGACACCGTGGAAGTTGTGCATCACTTTCACTTGACCCACCAATTATGCGTGTTGCGCATTTTCTTGCGCGGCTGTATACCATCGACTCGTGTCCCGTTTTCCAAAACCAAGCTTGCAGGTCTCGTTTCCTGCAAACCTGCAATGGCAGAAGGCGCACGGACACGGGCCTCGCAATCCCAGCTTGCCAAACTATGAGAAGCATCGCGTGTTCACCCGAATGCACCGAAGGCGATCTCTTTTCCACTGTATATCATCACACCTCATCCCCTGCATACTCGTTTACACGACGAATTATCGACCACTGTGTCATTCACGCAAACGTGGTCACTGTAAGCGACGTATACGCATGCCCGAACAACCCACTCTATACCTGCATCCAGATCAGGACGGCCATTCCGATGCACTCGATCAGCCCAGAGATGGGACCGCAGAACAACAGCGCGAGCACGCTGTCCACTGCCAGGTAGACACCGAGACCGGTCCAGTACTTGAGCCAGACAAGCGCACGCTCCTCGTTTGCGGCCTCCAGGCTCTTGAACGAGAAGTACAGGGGCCCCACGAGACCCAGTGCCAGCACAATCTTCCTACACGAACACATACGCATGATGAGGAAGGTGTGCCTTCAAGATATGACACGTATCCACAGCAGGGGACGGGCCAAGAAGCATCTTGCTTGCTTGCTTACTTGCCTTCGAGAGTGGCTCGTACCCACTATGGGGGATTGGCCAAAAATCAGGTGATTGAAGAAAAAAATTTTCGGAGTCTAATAAGGATCACTTGCGACTCTTCCTTTTTCTTTTCCACGGGCGGCGGCACATCGTGGTCATCGCGATCAGGCGCCAATTAATTACAGCGAAGCTGTATACCTCTACCAGCCAAGGAAATTTTCGTGTCGTTGGCGTAAGCAAAAAACGACAGGCTAAAAAATGAATACAAACAGCATATCTCCTTTGAAATCAGGCATATAGCATACAGCTCAGCAATCGTTTTCAAAAGAAAAACCACAAAACAAGCATAAAGACCACATGATGGATGATAAGGCGCGTGTGAACCATGGGAACACCTTCCGACGCGTTCCGGTAAAGATTAGGTTCACAGCTGCTTCGAAAGGGGTTGACGTCATTCAAAACCCGTGTGAAGTGCAAACCGTATAATGTATGCTAATGACGTCTGCGAATAATGCGAAGCACATTCCTTCTCCCGCGTGTGTTTCCCGGTAAAGATTACCGTTGCGTAAGCTACTCCGAGTGGAAAAGTACTCAACAGCACAGAAATCACGTAGTGACGTCACCCGGTCTAGCAACTCATTCAGTTCATTCCAGGCTACCATGGGTAGACCACAGAAAGTAAAGTAGCCAGAAGAACAGCGTGAATATAATGTCGTTGTCAAGTAATAAAGGGTGTGGTTAAGTACATTTCACTTGTCTCTGGTTTCACTCTTTGTAGAGCCACGTGTGTGAATTCAAGTGACGTCACAATGAGTAATCGTGGGTGTCGTTTACAGCTTCGCTGTCCAACCACCTTAACAGCGTGGATTGGAGCCACAGTTTTTTTTATGTCCATTTCATTTAGTTTCACCGCACTTCTTGCATCTTCGAAATCGTACAGCTGCAGAACGGACTAACATGTTTCAATTCCTAAATTACTTTTATATCTATAGAGTTAAGAGAATGCGCACTCCAAGCGACCACTCTATGCATGGACGTCAGATATGAGAACATCAATTATTTTATTTTTAGCACACTTGAAAAGCAGCTTTCTAGACTCTCGAAATATATCTCTGATATAAAATATTGTAATACAGAATGAAACAAGAGAACCCACTACATGACGACATAATGACACCGAGCGCGGACGCCCAGCCACCTACCTTAATTGTAACTCGTTTTACTTAAACATTTTACACATATTATTCTTACGTGTAGCATAGGTCCTAAGTGAAGTGTTTCAAGATGTATGCGACATATTTTAGACATTGTTTTAATAACTACCTTTACTTTCGATACACTATCTCGGTGTACCTGAAGTGCGTACAGTGTAATCACGCATACGCACTTGTGTAGGTTCAAGGCAATAGAAGACACGCTGTGCGTATTTCCTAAGCCCCAGCCGCCATTGGTGGCAGTCAACTGCACTGTGCACTCAAGCCCTAGAAATTCTAACACCCTGGTTATTCTAAAAGTAACGACAACTGCCGGCATTCCCTCATGGTTAGTGCCAGGAGAAAAATATTTATTTGCGCGAGCGCTACGCGGAATGCCAACTATATTTCGTGAAATCCTAAATATTTTCTTCCATTCACGGAACAATCCAAGCAGACAATCGCACGAGACCGTCTTTCTCGAAATCGAAAGTGCCCGACCCTTGTGTGCATGCGTCAGTTGCAAGAGAAACATCTAGATACTTTTCCTTTTCGAAATGTGCGTTTCCATATAGGTGCTACGGACAAGGACGCGCTTTTCACCATTTGTCCCCAGCCTAACCGCACTACAAGCACTATATACAAGCTACTTCTTACACCGTGACCACAAGACAGCGGAGAAATACTCCGCAGTAGGTTCGCTCACTGTTCGCCTTTCGTGGCGCCGAACTTAATTTAAGGGAAAAGCTTTCCGCACTTGGAGGAATGATCATTCGCCGGACACGCTTAAGCACATCTAGAGGTAGAGAGAGATACACGCTTTACTGATATGCTGGAGATGTTAATTAGCCTGGCGGTTCTCCTGACTTGCTACTCCAGGTACTGGGCGATGATTATGATATATACAGTGATAAGCGCATAAACAACACGTATACAGTCACAAACACACATATACACAATATTTACAGAGTTTCGTTAAGGCTTGTGGCCCGCGAGAACATCAGCAGCGCTTCCGTGGTGGTGCTTTGCCACGGGCCGAGAATGTGCCGCAGTTCCATGGCAAGCTCGAGTCTCGTTGCAGGTGTAGTGCCGCCTTCGGAGACTGTTTCTCTGACGCGTAGCGGCAGCAGTCGCACAGAACACGTTGCAGGTCTTCGAGGGCGTTACATTCAGAGCACATTGGCGAATCAGTCAGTTGAATCTTGCGCTTGAAATAGTTAGTGTAGGCCACGTTGAGTCTGATGCGGTGAAGCCATGTTTGGTCGCACGCCTAGGTAATTGCACTCTAAGTAAAGTGCACCTCCCTGTCGAAACTTGGTTAGGGAAAAAAGGCTGTTTCGTGCTGTGGTCAACAAGCCGCCGTTCTTGTCCGCCTGC
Organism: Dermacentor silvarum; assembly: GCF_013339745.2. Taxonomy (NCBI): domain Eukaryota; kingdom Metazoa; phylum Arthropoda; class Arachnida; order Ixodida; family Ixodidae; genus Dermacentor; species Dermacentor silvarum. The sequence continues at coordinate 26,927,088 of NC_051157.2, forward strand.
TAGCTGAATCGATTGATCACTGTTTTGCAGATTGTAGGGATGCCGTGTTCCTCTGGGACATTCTCAGGTAATGCCGCTTTAGCGCCCGCAGACCAATTAATAATGGCATGTTGTTACTACGAAATCGTTTAGTGTTAAATATTAAATTGTAGTTTGTACTGAATTTCTTGTTCGTGGCAGGGCGGCGCATACGCAGAGCGTGCCCATGTGGCCCGTACCTGCTCCCGTCGGCGACGTCCGTGCCACTGGCTGCGCGCCGATGGCGCACTGCGAAGCGGCAAACCTTATGTTACGTGCGCTCCAGTGACAAGGGCCAACCACTGACGACAACAAACTGCCGCTTCGCCAGTACGGATTGTGTATCGGCCACTATGATCTCGTTTATTTACTATTTATACCCAGTACCTTACAGGCTCCTCATCGGAGCATAGCGTAAGGGGGGCGTTACATAGTTCATTATAACATATGGCGACAAATACGGGAAAAGAAATGTAATACATATATGCGGTAAAAAGCAAAGTGACAGTGAAAATACCATGGCATCCATAACACGCGAAAAGTAAGTAAGAACATACACTAAACTGTGTACGAGAAAATGCCTAATATGATCACAATGCTCATGGTCAAGCAAGAATACAGATAAATAGATTAAAATAAGTTATAGAATGCTTAACACAAAATTAATTTCTATACAAGGAAAAAGAAAATTCGAGAAAACACGTCCGAAACAAGTCAATTGGGTATTAGATAAGTATTGAACAGTTAAGACGCTATTTAGGCATGAAATGTTCGTGCAGACGGTCATGGAATGCTTCGCCATCTGTAATGGAGACGATATCGTCAGGAAGATCGTTCCAAAGTAAAATGGTATGCGGCAACGCTGATGAGTTAAACGCTTGTGTTCTACCGAAGATATCTACGCTTGAGGATAACGTGATTATGGAGCCGTCGAGACATATTCAGGGGGTTTCCAAGGTTATAGGACGAGTGGTCTACATGGTGTTGTTAATGTATCCATGAAGCAAACATGAAAGGGAAGCGGAACGGCCAATTTGAAGAGGGTGCAGTGAATTCTCAAGTTTCATTTTCGTAACGCTAGACTTGCGGTCATAATTTCCAGAAATAAACGGGGCAGCCCTGTCTTCTGCGAGTTCTAAGTTAGTGACTAAGTAATCTTGGTAGGGGGACCAGATCGATGATGCGAATTCCAACTGCGGGCGAATGCACGTTAGGTACGCTAACTTGCGAATGTTAGATGACGATTTACGCAGATTGTGGCGAGTGTACCCAAGCGTATGGGACGCTTTAGCACAGATAGCAGTAATATGGGAGGGACCATGAAAGATTGTGAGTCAGATGTATTCTTAGCTACTTGTATGACTGAACACGGGATATGGCAGAGTTGTTAATAAAGTAGGAAAAATGTGAGTTGGATTGTCTGCGACTGACAGAAATGAGTTTGCATTTGCCTGAGTTTAGAACCATTTGCCATTTACTGCACGACATACTTACTGCTAATGTCATTTCGCAGGAAAACTTGATCATCGGGAGAAGTTACTTTTCTGTAAACGATACAACCATCACCGAATAGTCTTATACTTGAATAAATGTTATTGGGTAGATCATTAATGTAAATTAGGAAAAGTAAAGGGCCTAGGACGCTGCCCTGAAGGACTCGATCCGAAGTTGCATCAGCCAGGCAAGAAGCACAGCTATTAATAAATGTAAATTGTTGATGAAATGATAAAAAATTTCTAATCCAATGTAAACTAGCCGAGTCTAGTCCAAGAGAACTTAATTTTGAAAACAACTGGCAGTGAGCAACGCGGTCAAAAGCTCTGCAAAAATCAAGAAAAGTGCTGTCAGTTTGTAAGTTATTGTCCATGTTAAAGTGCAAGTCGGTTGTAAATTCAACAACTGCGTATCGCAGGACAGATGTTTTCTAAAACCATGTTGATTAAAGAAAAAGAAATGATTAAACTCCAGGTTGCTGTAGAAGTGCGATGCGATAATATGCTCCAGCAACTTACATGAAATGCATGTTAAGGAAACAGGGCGGTAGTTATCTGGTACCTTTTTATTTCCGGCTTTGAATACTGGAATTACCCAAGCTACCTTCCAGTCTTTAGGTAATTGGCTGGTCGACAATGATTCGCCTAAATATGTAACACAATATTTCACTAGGTAGGGGTAGGGTATTTTTTTAAATATTTTAGAGTTCAGGTTATCTATACCGGCAGACGTAGATAGTTTGAGGTTATTTATAAGACATGTAATGCCTTCAACAGGTGACCGTTATGGGTTCGATATAAGGATAATCTAGTTCCGGAGCTATAAGGGCACCTTTAGATGATCTTCCTTGGTTAATACTGATGAAACAAAATTGTTAAATTCAGGTGAGCACTGAGCATCCACTAAAGGAATGTTTCATCATTGAAAAGACAGATTTGTTGCGACGCATTATCAGGCGATATGGTTTTCCAAAACTTTCTCGGGTTTGAGTGCAAAGGAGAAGGAAGGTCACACGAGTAGTACTTCTCTTTAGCTGCGAATATAGCTGGAGAATATTCTTTCAGGCATGCCTTGTACTTCTCCCAGGAAGAAGGGGTTGGGTGAACTCTCGGTAGCTGTATAAAGCCGTTTCTTTTTGGTTCGTAGTCTGCGCAGTGACGAGCTGAACCAAGGATTTTTGTTATCATGTGAAATGGAAATAAAAGGCACATATTTGTCAACTAAATCTAACGTCTCATTCTTGAAAGCTCGCCAGTTCTCATCCACAGACTGCAGCGGAAAAGTTGGTATAAAAGTCTGATGGAAAAACACCGCCAAATTCTTGTCCATGATGCTATAGTCTCCTTTATTGTAGTTACGAATGAATTTATATTTTATTGACGGAATTTTGACGGAAGCTTAGGCAGCCGGAGGAGGAAAGCACGTCGTCCACGTAGTACCTAGGCACAGGCACATTTACAAGCAAGATTCTCCAGCACAATATCCCCAGATTTCTCTCTGGGGTATTTTTGGGTCGGGATAACGCGAGATAGAAGCTCTCGTTGCCACAGCGGGCAAAAGGAACTAAGTGCTGGCTGCGGCGAAATACGCCTTTCCGAGTGATGGACCTTAATTAATGTGCTGCTAGTGAACCGACGAGTGCTCCTTTGAGCAACGCTTTCTTGTCCTTGTTTCTCTTTTTTTTAATTTTCTTTTCACCTTTCTTTTTTTTATCATTCGGCCTGAGATTATAAGAATATTACTCGCCCGTTACAACCGCCAGAAGTTAAGTTAAGTTCAGTTCAGCATGCAGTTCAGTTCAAAGGCGGAATCGAAGCACTTCCCGACTGCACCGCCGACATCTGTGACCCCGTATACGTCACGACACTCGTCATGACAAGGGCGTCATCGCTACAATAAGATAAATAAAGGCGACAAAACTCAACATGGCTACAAAGTAGTCTCCTCTCACACCACAGCTAATGCTTAAACATTCGCGTTACACACTCGTAACCGTCCTGTGAGTATACTTTTTCCCTGATTAATCAAGCAAGTAACAGTGCCAATTATTTTATTGAGCTATTCGCACTATAAAAAAGTGAGCTTGATGCAAAATTTGAGCAAGACTAGATTAGCGGTATGCACAAAATCATTTTTGTAAGATTTTAGGAGAAAGGGCCACATTTCTGTGTGTACAGGTGGTATCTTGGATTTGACGTCCGGGGCTGCCCAGGACTGCCCGAACGCAGCGTTACGCCATGCAAGATCATTATCAGAAACCAGCGCCCCGGGCAGTTTTGGACCGTCCGGGGCAACGAACCGAAGACACCAGAGTCTACCACCTCCTTGGTCTACCCAAGAAGGTTGGGTCTACCATCGCTTCCCACCGGCCCTTTCTTTTTTTTTTTTTTTTAACTCACCCTGGTGCACACATCGAAGACCGGGTTGGATGGAGGACGGACGTGGCGAATCGTGTGCGAGTTATTATAAGCTCAAGCTGTAAAATTTGTTTGTAATCATGCTTGTATATATATTTCATGCCACATCGTTTCTATTAGCAGGAGTAGCTCACAATTAGAGTTACTAAAGAAAAAGACTAGTAGAGTTAGCCTAAAGAAAAAGTAGCGCCATTCTTAGCTCTTGCCGCCACCGCGCTCACCCCGACGTTTCCTCCTCGCCGCCTCTTAGCCGCCTCCTGTCGCCCCAGCCTCCTCCGCTCCCCCATTGGCCAATCCGTGTCACGTGGAAGCTCGCGTTGCGCTTTTGTATATTTTTTTTTCTTCCCAGCGCGCTCCGACCGCCATTCTTGGGCCTGTGCGACGAAAGTGCTGTACGCACAAACGGATCATACGTGTTAGGGACAAGAACTTCGTTGTGATGGCATGCTGCTGCGCCTTAAGCATGGTGTAAAATATATACTCTTTAGGTGGGGACACTTATCGGCTTGCTTGCCAGACGCGATCGACCAGATAAAGCAGCACGAGCACGCGTCTATCGGGGCGGTGACGGCAGCGAATACCTATATATCGGCGGAACGACGCAACTTCAGTTAGAACGCACGCGAAAGCGTGCGCCGACAAGGAACGCGCGCATGCCCTCTCCCCGGTGACCTACTTTAGTGCGTCACTCAATCATTTCGGATTTTCCGCGAACCGCCGGTTGCTATAACAACGGGAGATTAAACCAATAAAAAGCTTTCTGTGTTGAAGTTGCGTCGTACTGCCGATAGGTATCCGCTGCCGTCACCGGGCAGATCGGCGCGCGCCTTTGCTTCTTTATCTGGTCGATCGAGTCTGGCGAGCGTCCTCACCTAAAGAGTATGTTTATATCTTACACCGTGGCCTCAAGTTACCGCAACCGACAAGGCGACGGCAAAAAGCTCTTTTTGTTTACCATCCGGCGAGCGCGAACGCTTGCTGTACACTTGGATTTGCACCGTCTCGCATCGTCGCGTTGCTACTTTCAAAACGGAATTATTAAGGCCAGTTACTGACTGACGAAGCAAAATCGCGCCTCAATAACTGCTCCGCAGGGCGCGATAGAAGTTTTCCGCGGATTTCCTCTGGTAGCGCGTTAGCTGTCGTCTGCCACGGCAGGCCCGACGTAGGCGACGCCACTGTCGACATCGCTCCTCGATCGCACTGGCCGCGCCGAGCGCGACAGCGGAACGGAGGAGGAGGGAAGTGGTTGGCGCTAATTTTTATATATAGGGGTTTTACTTTAGCCGATACGCGGCCACCGCTTCCACCACTGGCGGCTGCCGGATATCCTACTGGAATTAATTCACAAACAAAACAATGCCTCCATGACGTCACTGATGAGTTCAGAAGGTAGAGGGAGAGGGCGTGCAGTCGGGAGGAGCAGGGTTGCCGCTGAAGCCCTCCTGTCACACTTCGCATGCAAGCGGACTGTGTTCGTGCTATCTTGCAGGTCCCCTGGCCGTGCGGCGACATTGGCCAAATCGCGGAGCAAAACCCGCTGAAGTGTGTCATGTATTAGGAAGCGCTTTCTTACAACCAGGTTTACCTTGCAAGCTGCTATACATTTTCTAAACCACTGGGACATTTCTCGTACGCACCAGTGCCAAGCAATTATAATGAATATTTATATAGCGAACCGTTGTTAATTACCAATATTCGCGGTTAATTAATACATTACATTTCGTGATTTCCTGAAAGTAGTCGCTTTGAAAGCCCTAACTTGCGGTTACGTTTAGGGCTACACTTCAACTAGTCCACAGATATAGTGGGGGGTAGCATAAATAACTTCCTGGCACCATCAATCGTTAATTTTGTTCGTGTGTTGTGAAGTGTATCAACTAAAGCTAGCCGATTTCTCGGTCAGCCAAAACTCAACACAAGTAAAGTTCAACGCTTTTGTTTTTATTCACACATTCGGTACTGGAAAAAGACTGACCTCCACGCAGTGAGAAAGTGACAATCTACAGAAGCAATCTTCATTCACAACGGAAACTTGTACATAATGAGTCAAAATAGATTCTAGAAGATCCAAACCAATGCGAAAATTATTAACCACCACGGCTGCGTCTTTCTTTCTTTTCTTTTTTTTTTAACCTTGGCTGTGCATGTCGACAAAGAGTGAACAAAATGTATAGCCCAAAAAAACGCACTCAAGCCCTTCATTACAAGTATTTCACCGGCAACAGATAGGCTGCCGTCATGACGAATCAGTCGAGCGACATTGACCTTATGTCAGTCCACTCAGACTTGCACAGAACTGGTTTACTCATGCAAAATGAATACCTGCTCGGAAAATATAGTGAAATACTTGTGCTTACCCGTGGCCATTGGGAAACGTGAAAAACTTCGCAGAACTGGAGTTCCCGGTGTTCGAACGCCACAGAGCCGTGCAACACATGTGATGCCCTGATTTAGCCATCTTCGTCTAATGCTTGGTCTGCTTGGTCAACTTCTCTGTCTTATCTTTCCCATCTTCACACTTGGGACGACAACCGAAACAGACGACCAAGCGCGATCTGCCTTGTGATACCGCTGAGCGAGTGGCAAGGGTGAGCGGAGGCAAGCTCGACTTAAAACCCTCTATATAAGAAGTAGCGACACTCTCCTCCTCCGCCTTCCCTCCTCCTCGTTTCTCCTCTCTTTCGCGCTTCTTTCTCGACCGTGGCGCCGCCTACACCGCTTGAGACACGTGCACTTGTTTATCTTTCACCGTTGGCCGCTTTTCACCGGCTAACAAATGTTAAACGTAATCGCTCGGCGCAGTACGCGCCTGCATATATCGGAAGTTTCTCGAACGTTATCGATGCGTCTATCCGTTGTCTGTTGTCACTGACACTTATGTAATCTGATTATTTGAGTGTCGCGAATGGTGTAGTACTTACTGGAAGACACGCGGGCACCAGGGATTACTGTCGAACCTTCGATGACTCGATCGTGTATAAAAGCCGACGCGTTTCACCGCTGATCAGATTTCGGCGATCGCCGACTGTTCGCCGCTATCGTTGTGCTCCTCGCCAGTCGGAAGACGCTTCTCGGGCGAAAATGGCGATGGAGCGCGAAGGTAAACAAACGCAACCAGCGCCCGGTGGCGCAACGGCCCACGTGATGCCATTAGGCCAATGCCGATGCAGCGTCCGCCTCGGACTGCAGGGCTTGCGAGGAGGAGGCGGCATTCTTCAAAGCGTGTCGCTACTTTTTACATTGAGGGGCTTTAACAAAGCCGATTGAGTGGAGCGTGATAGCGTGTCTACTTGGCCTCTTCGTCGTTTTGCAGCCGACTTGATAGCGCGTCGCTCGCGTCTCGGCAAGACGCGCTTATCAAATGCGAAATCTACGCAGTTCCCTGCAGTATCTCAGAACGTGAAATCTGAGCGGAGCGTAAACGGCGCTCTGCTAAAACTGTCTATTAACTCCTCGCGGGCAAGCGAGTGCGTTGGATGCTTGACCAACGGCTCCTAGATAGCGCAAGGCCGGAGCACTTGGATCTGTGACGTCATGCTACCTTGCCCAACTGCCATAAATGTGGATGCTCCCGAGTAAGCCGTGGAAATTTTGACGTTCTTGGCAATGGTCCAAGTAGCATGACTTCATAAAGCAGAGAGGCCTGCTATCTAGCTTGACACGTTTTGATCTGGCCTTATCGAGGCGCAGTTAGAACGCAGGCGAGAGCGGACAAGGAACGCGCGGAGAGCGAGGATGACGCGGTGATGCCCTCCCGCAACACGTGGCGTGCTATCCGGGCAGCTCTGCTCCGTCGAGGCCCGTTCCTGACGTGGCGTCGCAGCCAATGGCAACTTAGGCGCCGTTTCTCGCCTTGTCCAGACGACAGATGCTCGACTGACGCACGATGGCGACCACTTCCCGCGCTTCTCCCGATTTAAAATTCATAAAAAGAGAAATAAGAAAAATAGCTTAGGATGTCCGGCAACCGCTAGGAGCGCACATGTTCCTTGAAACCGAAACTTACCTTACTTTCCGGGGGCTGAGTGAAGCCAGGCCGCCGCCATCTTACTCAGGGCACGAAGATACATCAGGGAATAGTGGAATATAGGAAACGCCTTATTTTCGCCTCCTTCATGTTTAAGATGGCTAATTTCACTGTAAAGATCATTTTGAATGTACAGCTTTGTTTCACAGGTTTTAGGAGGAAACCTGAATGGCGTGGTACATTTTTAGAGTTTTTGATATCACCACTCAGCCAAATATACTATTTTAGCTAGAAACAACGACATTTTATTTTACAATTTCCATAACGTCATTTAGAGTTCATTGCATTACAACACCTATTGGTCGGAGCGGGTAGCGGGACGACGAGCGTTCGAGGCGTGAAGACGCGCCCGCCGAGATGCTGATCATGTAATCCGAATGCATCGTTAATAAATCAAGTTGTTTTTGGTCATCGATCGTGCCATCATATGCGTCAACCACTGACATGGTAGATAACAGCCCACGCGCGCAAGTTATCGCTCTTTAAGGCTCCGAAAGATGAACACCAAAGGCTTCCTCATATTGGAAAAGCCTTCCCACGAAACACAAAACGTCTTGAAAACTCCTCGCAACGGCTACAAACGGCTATAGATGTCTTGATCTACGCGACGACGTTAAACAGATGTTGTTTGAAACATTATGTAGCAGGAAGTACGGTTAATTAAATATATGCTATTGTGTTTCAGCTGTGGTAACAGCCCACCTCTGGCGTCACCGGAGTATACTTTGGTGAACGCCTTGAGAGCGTATAACTCAAGAACTTTTTTAGATGTTTTTGTCGGAAAATGTGCGACATGCTTGGGCGTGCGCGTGAAAATGAAAATATTTAAAATGCGCGTGCCCGACGTGCAGCGTTACATTCCGTGCGACTTTAACAAGCTATATGCAATCCGTTAACGTCGCATCATATAGCCTTTCGCTGCTTTCCCCCTTCGGGTGAACAAGCAGAAAAAGCCTGCGGGGCTATTTGATTCCTTTCCGATTTTTTCGCTCGATCAGTCTGTCACGACAGTCAAAGTTTAGAAAAAATGTCACAGTTTCGCCCTAAGGGCGAAGCAATGAATGCGATAGCAACACAGCAATGTCATACGAAGTAAGGTGAGCGGCCTTGGTAGCAATATGAATTGTAGTAAACATGAGCTGATTAATTAATTAATTAATTAATTTATTTATTTATTTATTTATTTATTTATTTATTTATTTATTTATTTATTTATTTATTTATTTATTTATTTATACAAAATACCCCTAAAGGCCCTCGCAACCGAGGGTATTACATAGGGGGGGGGGGGGCACAAATACAACAACAAAGAGAACACTTGTGAAACTATACTAACAAGTTAGAATTTCGTTATACAGTCATAACACTATGCAACACTATACAGATTGATAACAGCTGTACAACCTGCAAACAAATTTATTTAAAAAACAAAAACAACACGAGAATCATCATAGAAGTAAAAAAAAAAAACGATGCACGTCCAGATAACAATATACACAATGATTACGCTGTAGCACTGGCAGACAGTAGATTTAAAAATTTATCGTGATCTGTGGTGGTAGCAACACGTGGAGGCAAAGCGTTCCAGTCAGTTATAGTGCGTGGAATGAATGAATGTGCATAGTTAAATGAACGACATGACACGCGCTTGACTTTGAAAGGATGGTCGCGTCTATCAAAAATAGCAGATGGCAAACAAAAAAGTCGTTATGAAGAGTTGAGTGATGATACAATTTATGAAAAAGTGATAAACGTGCAATTTTACGGCGGAGGGATAGTTCTTGAAAGCCGGCACGTTTCTTCAATGCTGGGATTGAAGACTATCCAGCAATGCTGTGATTGAAGACTTACTATCCATTAAGTAAGCAGGTGTGCTGCGGCGTAAGTAGACCGACATGAAGAGAGACTCGATGACCACGAGAAGGCGCGTGTGAAACGGTGGTGTTGATGAGAAGCGCTTACCGTGGGCAGCGCGTGCGAAGGGACACACCTGTAGTGCTGCACTGCCGATCTGGGCAGCATTGCAGTGTAGCGTGCGTTGGAAAATGTGGCCCGACTATTACTAAATGAATGAACAAGCGTGGTGTGAGCGCGCACAAACAAACATGAATAGATCACACTGAATGACTGCAGCCAACGACTGTCAAAACGCTGGCAGCGAGCTTATGTACGTGCGGTCTATCGCTTCAACGGAAACTGAGCGGCGAATGCACGGCGCATAAAGGTCAGAGCCGTGCGGAGATAAGAGACGGTGCGGTCGAACGAACGACGAGCGCGGTTGTTGGCAGCGTAGAAGTTGTTGTATTACAGAGTGAACTTCTGTGGGCAGCCAGCGGTATCCAAGAGGGAAGGGACCTGGATTGCTGTGGTTACTGCAGCTACGTCTTATTTTCTGTGGTCACCTTTTCTACTGTATTAAAAAAATTGTAAAATAATTCTGCATGTCCTTTAATTTATTAGTCAATAAAGCCGCTTTCTCACAAGGTCAGGTAATTTTTTTCTGCACTTGTTATGCTCATTTGCTTTGGATGTGTATTGCACATTTCATATATGCGAAACAATTTTATGCAAGTGATTATAAATAATATAATGTAATGCTTCAGTTTAATTTTCATTTCTATATAGTAACGTGTACTATGAAGCTAGCATACGGATGCATGGTATGCGGAAGAAGTGGCCAATAATTTTCCTTACCACGTCACTGTAGAATGACAATCTATAAATGCTGCTTTAAAGACAGCTATAAAAGCCTGCATATTGTTTCTGAAGCCATTATACGTTATGATTTCGGAAACAATATGCAGGCTTTTATAGCTTAATTAAGAATTTTGTTAGACGTCACCAGAATTCTGTTATAATTTATAACGGAATTCTGGGAACGTCTAATAAAATTAACTTGTTCTTGTCAAGATGTTTTATAAAAGCCTGCATAATGTTTCCAAAGTCATTATTATATAATTCTGGGAACGTCTAATACAATTCTTGAAGTTGTTCTTGTCGAGATGTTTATTAGCCAACTTTTAGCATAACGTTAGCAGGGCTTACTGAAGTACCTGTAGACGTCCACGGCTAGAAAATGTCTTGACCAGGACAGATATTACACTTTTGAATTATCCGTTCAAGACATCTTTTAGACATCAAATAGCTGCTTGTGTCTTTCGTGGGTTTAGCGCAATTCAAAAAAGACCGGGACGTGACGGACACGGGACCGCGCTGTCCTGTGTCTCTGTCACGTCCCTGTCTTTTTTTTTTTTTTTAATTGCGCTAAAGGCTTTGCCAATATGAGGAAACCGTACCAACTAGCCCAAGAATCAGCCTTGTTGAACCAAAGGCTTGTTTGGCAGCGAAATCTCCACAGGCTTGACAAGCCGCTGGACCCTGATTGAGCTGTTTCTGAACTGCACTTCGAGCCGCATTTTATCATCATCATCTCTGAGGCAAAGCTTTTTCTGCTATCTTACTTCTTTAATGACAGATGGCGCGAAGTGTCTGCCCGACACGCGATGTGATCTACTAGAGATCACGTCGATCGCCGCATGAAGCGGGACCACAGAACACCCATACAAACTTAGAGAAAGAAAACTGTACCTTCCACAGTGCTACATTCTAGTTCACTCCACCGCCGCCGTTGCTCTCACCTCCCCCCCTTCTAGCCACTGTACCCCTATTATTCTAGGGCCCGGTAGTCTTCAAGTAGACTTAATGTCCCTAGATTCCCTGCTCTTCTTTAAGTAGCGACATCTACTCCGTCGGCCGCCATTATCTTCCTGATAGCATGCGACCGTCAACGGCCGCTGCTATCTACGCTGCTCGCAGCAGCATGCAAATGATTGCGGGTGAACAGCGTTAGGAAGAACATGGCTACCGGAATGAGCGCCACCCAATGAGATTCATCGGCGGTGCTTCAAAGCTTGTCGCTACTTAAAGAAAGCAAAAATTATCTAGGGACTTTAGGTAGACTGAGCTCGGTTCCAGCGATGAATTTTCGCGCTGGTTAGCACTTTTTTTCTTCTTTTTCTTTCTTTTCTTTCTTTTTCTTTTTTTTTAAGCAGCCAGACGCGGCAGATCACTAACGGCGGAAGCCGTGCATGCAGCCGTTATGCCAGCGAAACTACAGTGGCTAGAATAGCGAAACGCCGCAGCTGATAAAGTTCACCATCTTTAAACACGTTCGCTTGGGTGGTACCTATGGAATTTTGTACGCATAAACTGGCCGATATACTATTGATATCTAATTAAAACGAACCTGCGTGATGCTGATCAAAGGAAACGACCACCCCGTTCGCAAATATTACCGAATCGATAAACGGCACATTGATACCAGTGGGCTGCTGCTGATCACACGTCAGTGAGGCCTCAAAACTTTTATTCAAGTAACAATGCACAAGCTTTAATAACGTAAGTCAAATAAAAACAATAGAATGCTTATTTTGTAAAAAATTACACCGTAATTATGTTTGTCGGTTATTATATATACACTAATAGATCAAATATTGAGCCGTGTAGAGCGCCCCTAGCAGGAAAAATACAAACTAAAGTATGCAACAAAATTATAGTAGCTCCACTTGCACACTTCATGCTGGAACGCGCCGGGGTTGATTTTTCGCCCTCTGTGGCCATTTGGTGAACTCGAGTGTGTGCGGGCCCTGGCGAGACGAGATCGCAAGTTTCGCCATTTATTCCATGGTTTTGCTCAGTTGTTCCACGGTGGTTTACATGGTGGTTTAGGGCTTGCCTGGGGGCTTAGTGTCTGTGGTTTCTACATTCCCATGCTGTATTCGGTGTGAGTTGGGTGCGTTTTTTATTTGACACTCTATGCGCAACGGAAACGAATGCAACACGCAAAGTTTGCGCGGTACGGAGTGGCTACCATCCGGAGCGGCGTGCTGTGTTTCTAGCTTCGATCGCCCGACTGGGGAAAGTGTCGGAGTGTCGGTGTGGTAGGCGTAGCGTCTTGCTGTCAAAGCGGTGGTTTCTGATCAGGGCCACGTCAAACGCTACTGAGCCGCAGTCGTGACCAGGCTGTGAACAGGACGACAAACGAAGTGAACTCCGGCTCGATCAACACGTAAAGTTCTGTGTGGCCTTCAACAAACTAAGGTAAGCTCCTCATCGCAAGTGGTCATTGATCTTGAACAGAGCTGCCTGGGCTAAATGTCGGGGTCCAGTTCTTGGAATCCCGTTTCCTGTCTAGAGGTGGGTTTCTGAGGAGCGCGGCAACGCCCGGAAAATTGTATGCCGAGGATAGTATTTCGTATCTCAAGATTCTATCCATTACGAGTGTGCTGTACTTACGTCACGCACAGTACTCATTCGCTGTGTGCGCTTTCGTGAGTTGGTTCCCTTGGGCAGACTGTTTATGAGCCACGTGGAGCACCACGTCTACGCTGCCGGCAGCAGCTTCTCAGCCTTCTTTTTGCCTTCTTTTTACTCAAAGAAAAGTCCAATTTAAATGTTTTTTCTCATTCTTGAAGTCGTAGTTTAGCTTATTACAGTAAGAGTAAACAAATTTACAGTTACAAGACTATCATAGGTAAAGACTAAACCTGTTGTACCTAAATCCGTCAGCCTGTAAGTCCGAGCTTTCTTTATGCCACGCATTAACTGTAGTAATCGTGACGTGTTAGTAGCTGTGACACAATGCCTTGATGTCAGGTGCAGTACCAGACACTTGCAGCTTGAGGCCAGAATGCAGCAGTTGTCCTTTCCTTTTTTGTTTTTGTGCCTACAGCTCTTCACATTTATGCAGCACTCAAGGTACGTGTAGCTTAGATATTCCATATATAAGTAGCAAGTATGTCATATGCAACGCATACTCTTTACAAGTGAGAAGACAGCATCATTTGCGATGCAAATGTGCCCGAGCTGTGTTAGCTGTACGTCTTCTCACCCATTGCAAAATTAGTGAGTTTGAAACACTAGGCGTCATATTTGTTTCAAGCATCTCTTGGGATAACCACATTGACTGTTAAACATCACGAATAGCCTCCGTAATAGGCTTACTTTACTGGCACAGCAATTACCTTCCTTCTAATATAATGTTGCTCTTGTAGTAACTCGCTCTTTTTGTCTCAACTAAGCTAGTGCCATGTTGGTCTGGGCTACGACTACTTCAACTAACTTAAAAGAAATTGTCTTGGTTCCAACGAAAAGTGGTGAGAGTAATCGCACGCTCAGCCCATAGTTTTCCGGTAGAAACATTGTTTGCGTGCCTTCATGTATTACTTGTATAGGACGCCTATAGCTACTAGCAGTGCACATCTATAATTCAGGAAACTAATCAAAAGAGCAATATCCATACTACACCAAGCAGGCTTGTGATGAAAGCTCCCACAAAGTATCATGCAAAGAACCCTGAATATTGAAAAATTCCCCCATTTTATTATAAATTTTTTATACAATTATGGAACACAAACATTAGAGTACCAAGTGATTAATATCCTAAATAAGTATTTGGTATTTCGATGGGGGCGAAATGCAAAAACACCCATGTACTTAGATTTAGGTGCCCCAGGTGGTCCAAATTTCCGGAGTCCCCCCACTACGGCGTGCCGCATAATCAGATCGTGATTTTGGCACGTAAAACCCCATAATTACATTTTTTTTAAATAAGTACCTTAGAAACATGGTTGGCTTACCTCGACTCAAGTTATTTGAACTTAACACACTATTCTTTCCAGTATAAATTGTTATCGCTTTACACCATGTAGTGTTATTTTCCTATATCTTTGTTTCAGAGCATTCCTGTCTTTTATTTGGCCACTTTCTATTTGTTTTATTCGCTATTATTTTTTTTTTTTTTTTATTGTGCTTTGTGCTTTGATATGGCTCCACACTTGAACACATTTGCTGCTTTGGTTTAGAGTTGTGTTCAGCCTGCGTTTTCATGCTGTTCAATTAAATTTCTATGCATTGATGCTTAGCACAGAGCCATGCAGTGTTCTGTGCATTACTGAGCGTTATCGCATGATTTTGTTTTCTTCACGTAATTAAACTTTGTAGATGTTCGTAGTGTAAAGACAAAGTGAACTTGGCCGCGAGCGCTCGCAAGGCGGGCTTTGGGGGATGACGACGAAAAGGAAGAATAGAACAATTTCTGCCTGGAACAGGTGCTGTCTCTGTTTTTCCTCGATTCCATTACAATGGCGCAGTAGACATGTTGTAGTTCGTTTATATATTTATCTAAAGCAAGTATTCGATTATCGCAGGAAGGTATGTGATGAAACTGTGGTACTTCAGGGGGTCAAGGTTCCGTTGGCGCTTCGCTCACAGCCTGACTGGAGTGCCGTCGGGATGGGGTGTCTTTGTGATATTCCATGTCCATATACTACACATACATGTTATTTGTCTACCTATGCCCAACTTCATAGGTGTGTGTACAACATGTCATCTACTAAAGTCTAATTCATTAATTTTGTTTCGTTACACCTGTGTGGTGCTTTTGAAATTGTTTTCTGTTACCAAGATGAACGAGAATTGTACCATGCCTGCCACTGCTGTATGCCTCATGGGGAATGACAGCTAGTCAAGCTTCTATAAAGCTTTCTTTCCTTTCTCCTTACAAGATTATGGATACCCTTCCTCAATAAAAAAATTTTAGAAAGAAAGGTTGATCAAACTGCTTTAGCACCAAATAATTCCAGCCACTTGACAAAGGCTGTGGCAGACAGCAAACGCCGAAATAACCGCATAGAAATTTTCTGTGAACGGTGAAGAATGTTAAGTGAGAGCAGAGGAGTGTTAGAAGGGTCACATGAAAGATACAGATTAACAAAGTTTATATCATCATTGTATGGCATTTATAGCTTAAAACTTGGAAGAGGGTGCCAGACAAGCTACTTGTCTTCACTGGAGTCGAAAAACTAAGCATTCTTCTACTGACGTAATAAATACAGCGACTTTTGTGTTTGTTCTAACAATTAAAAGAGAAGATTGTGTGCTTACAGGTGCTTTTTTGTTCACTGAGACACCCTAATAAGGTTTCATTGTTTTTTGTTGGCATCACCTAAGAAAGAAAAGCATTTAATGTCGCTATTTGCCAGTCTTATCCTAACTTCTGATTGCATACGGGCAGCAAAACGTCAATCTCTCTGTAGCAACTCACTTGTACAGAGTGGAAGGGCACTTCCAGTAGTAATATTAATTTTCATCCAGGTTGAGAAGGCAAGCATAGATGTCAAGTGTTTCATTAAATGATACGTAACAAAAAATGGTGTTCAATGTTCGAGTGGCAACAGCAACTGTAAGTGCAAAATCTTTTCTTAAAGTTGTTGGAATTAAAAATTGGGGCACTGTATAAAGACAACAGGTAGCATCTCATTATGGCACGCTGTAATTCCTTTCACAGCAATGTAAGCCCACTACTTCACTACTTTCTATCAACAAGTGCCTGTTTTTAGCATAAGCAGTACTTATGCCAAACCTTTGATTCAACTAAACATATCTGAATATTGCATACCCTCTTTCGGCACTGTGTTGTGCACAATTGTGCATGCCGAGATAGTGGATCAAAAGCAAAAGCACCAACGAAAATAATTATATTTAAAACATGCCGCATACATTGTGAAACACATCTCATTGGATCTTTGTGTTATAGTAAAACAAGTTGAAAGGTAGACAGCTAGATATATCGCTCTCGGTGCCATTATGTCATTTAATTTGTTTACTTAATTTATTGTTTTTCACGATGTTTTGCATCATTCAGGTTTTGCAAGCTGCTTCCAAGTCTGCTAGAAGTGAAATAGCTGAGGTTCTCACATCTGATGTTCAAGTAGAGAGTCCTCACATGGAGTCCATCCACATTCTGTAGCCGAGCTATATTTCAGAGCCAACTTTCCTGGCCTACTCGATTATTTGCACCTACTGCCAGCAGTCCGACCACTAAAACGCAGGTGACATTTTGGCCGCCGTTGAACGAATATTTCACAAATAAATATGATGGACATTTCTGTTTTAACGTGATAGTGTTAAGGGCCCCGTGTCACAGAAAATCCGGCGTTGGTGTTGGCGCAAGCGCCCCAGTGTTGTTGGCAGAAATAATCATGCCGAACCACATCATCCTGAACCACCCCGACGGGTAGGCCCTTTGTGCGGCGCAAGGCATTAGTGAACAAAAATGTAATTTCTCAAAGTAAAATCCGTGAGAAAAATTGCAAAGTACGACTTAACCACAACCTACAGACGTGATAGCGTCGAATTGTAATTTGAATATATGGGAAAAAAGCCTGATAAGCAGCTAGGGATGTTTAAATGCTGTCGCGTTCCACTCTTAAAGGCGAAGCTTAAGCATCTTCCAAATTTTTTCAGTGAAGTAGATCGTTTTTGCTGTGTATGTAGAGCAGCGTGCGTTTTCACAGCGTATCTGTAGAACAGTCAGCTAATTCGTTTTAATAAACAGTGTACTATCTCATAAAAAAGCAATTTTGAGTACTTTTCCCCAAATGTTAGTATTTTCTGGATTTGATGGTAGTATTTTATACAATTTAAGGTTGGCAGGTCTGCATTAGGGGTGTGCAAATATTCTAAACTTTCGAATAACGCATTGAATGTTGACCCATTCGATTAAGTCCTCGAATTGAGTAGTAACTTTTTGCAAATACGAATAGTATCTTTCTAATACTTTTGAAGTATGTTATGTTGTTGACTGTACACGATCAAACATGAAGTTCAAGCAAAAGTGCAATATTTTTCATCCCATCCACAACAGACACAACACACTAGGGCCAGATTTGTCAGCCAGATTTTTCCAGCTAAGCCCAATCACTCGCCAGAAAATGTTGCTTAGTCATGGCATTTGGCAGTGAGTATTGTCTGGTACTATTAATAGATGCAGCATGTGTGTCTTATCTTCACATTAAATCAGAATGTGTTTCATTGAAACATATGTTATACAATAGCAGCACCATCTGCTGCGACAACTCAGACTAAAGGAAAAGTTTTTTCGTTTTTTTTTTTTTTTTTCGCTCTGCCGTCATCGCTGATGGCATGCTGTCTGGTTGCAACCAATGTTACTAGTTTGGTTATCGTAACATTGGTCACAACGGTATACACATATATCAATTGGTCCACAGAGTGACCTCTATATATTTTATATAATAATTCAGGACCACAATTCTCCCAAGAGCCCTCAATTTGCAAATAATCTGCTTAGTTGTTCCTAATATGTACTTCCTTTGTGCTTTTAATAAAGCATGCTTTATTATGTGCATTGTATTGAGAGAAACATTTTATTGTGAATACCAAAATGTTATAATTGTTTGATATGAATGGTGAGGAGACAGTACATTATTCACAAACTATTAAAAAAATATCAGATATTCGATTTGCTTCTGACATGCGATTTGTACTTGATTTACTTCTGGGTACTTATTCAATTTGTATTCAATTTTATCTCAAGAACTGCTATTCACACACCTCTATTAAACGTGATAGCTGAAATCGTAAGATTATGTTGCCCTTATTTTTTTTTATCATTCCTTTTTTGACTCACCGACTGAAAAGCTGAATGATTAGCAGAGAAAATGAAGGTGAAAAGTCTCATTCTGAATTTTACGCTTGAACCATAATGCTGTTGATGCAAGTGTGATGCCATGAATTTTGAACTGTTTCCATTTCAGCTGTTCTTATGCAGGAACAGTTACCAAATGTTGCCTGTTTGAGTGCTTGCATAACTTTGATTGCCGCGCAATTTTTCTCTATTGATAAACAATTACATTGCCATGAGCAGACAGTAGGAAAATTAGTGATATCAGCTGGCAGTGTGGTGCGGTTTTCAATTATTTATTTATTTATTTGAAGTTACTGCCGACTGATTTTTGGCAGCCTAAGCAGGGATGGTACATAAAAAAAAAAGTTCACAAAAAAAATAATGTCAAATCACAATTGATAAAGAAAAAACAATGGTGCTTTTACATCACTGCGCAGAACAACAGTACCGATTACTAAGGACATGAATTCAATAAAGAGAGCAAAAACGGAATGTAACAAGGCTAGATCACTGGTACATGATTTAAAAAATAGCACTTACATTACGATCAGCACAGTACAAATCACTCTTCATTTATAAATGACAAGCAACAGTGGATAGGAAAGAGTAGACCGAGTGCTTGTTCGTGACCTTTTTTGGAAGTATGTTCCAGTCTCTTATGTTTCTGGGAAAAAATTTTAACTGGTAAGCATTTGTTCTAGTCTGGGGCATAATGAGGGTATGTTCATGTATTGATTAAGTACTTACAGACGTGTTAAACTGTAAGTAACTGTCAAAATCCAGTTTTAGGTTGGCCGTTGACTTATAAAGCACCTTGAGGAGGTGTAAATCACGGCATTCAGCCAGTGTGGTGTCACCAGCCGTCTACCATTTTTACATCCCTCATTGTTTTACAAGCCTCCAATTTCATTTTCCCTTCTCGTTTCTCTCTTTCTCTCCAATTTCGTTAATAAAGAAGTGTACCGTATCAATCCAGCTTAACTTTACATTGCTCTCCAGTGTCTCATTAACATGTGGAAACATTGTGCACAGGCAATGGTGGTGAAAAACATCTGCTGCATAGGAGCCGGCTATGTTGGGGGTCCTACGTGCAGCGTTATTGCCCACAAGTGCCCTGACATCAAAGTTGTGGTCGCAGACAAGAGCCCTGAGCGCATCAAGCAGTGGAACTCTGATGAGCTGCCTATTTATGAGGTTGGGAAACTTGCTTGTATGTTGATCTTTCTTTTCAACTTTCATGAAACAAAATGCATGTTGCTTTTTTATTTACCTGCAGATTGCAGCTTGTAGAGTACTTTTATGCCTTAAGGCTAAGGCACACTCGAATAACTTTTTGCGATAAGGCTCATCCCTTGCATAACTTTTGGAAGGATTTCTACATAACATTTCCAGCTTCTCTGTTTGTTTGTTTTTTGTGTGCGTTAAATGAAGTTACAAATCATTTAAATCGTACGGAATATACTGGAAAGCGTCATGGCACCCTAAATAATTTACTATAATAGACCAGTTGGAAAACCTGCAAGGCAGCTTTCTTGTATTGCAAAATTTCATGCACAATGGCTGCACAGTGCAGCCCATCCTCATTGCAAATTTTAGTTGCCATGTAGCATCTGCTAGCGTATATTTGACCTGTGGAGAAGCCTGCGTATCAGTCCAGTCCCTTTGTAGCCCCTCCATTGATGCTTTCATGCTCTTTAGATTCCATTATTTCCACTTGAATAGCGCTGTTTGAGGTGCTTCTGGCATGTAGCACATGCATTTGCAGCAGCTGTACACACAAGGTGCTATGTTGAAACTAAGTATTGCAATGGTTGCATCGTTATTGTGCGTGAAATTTTGCCGAACAAAAGATGTGCCTTCAAGTTTTTACAACTCTAAAGCGAAAAATGCATTTTTAAGAAACATGAGCCGGACATCTCAGCACTGTTGTGTCCAGCTCTGTCACTGTATCTGTGTTTTTTTCGCGCTCTTGTTTTTACAATGCAAAACCAACAAACTGATGAATCTGTTCTTTTGCAACTCGTTCATACTTGTTCCTACAAACCAATTTTGGTACCAGGGAGGTGAATGTGTCATGATGTCATCATAAAGTGGCTTTCTTTGTTCCTGCTATTGCTGCAGCTCTCGCACGCGAGTGGAGCCAAAAGGAACACGCTTAGCACTCTTTTTTTTATGAGCATCATCATCATGCCTCACCTTATTGCTACACGTCAGCAAATTTTCCTCTATGTCATGACATCATGATATTGTCGATGACGCTAGGTCCATCATTTCGAGACTAACTTCAGTATCACATTAAAATATCTTGTAAATGTTTCCCAACCTTTAGTACTCCTTTATTAGGGCTTTTTCTTTAACATAAAACGCAAGACACGTGAAATTCTGACAGTGTGCTTCTCCACACTTCTCATTTGACCCACGTAAGATTGTCAATGTGGAATTAAAGCTGAGCATATGAACTGGTGCCTCTGACATCACCATTTGCACCCGACCCTCAGCTTCAACAGCTCTGTGAGTATGAGGTCGGCTGTCTCATGCAAGTCAACCTACATGTGTGGGAGAGCCTGCTTACAGGATTTGCATGCCCCCTGTTTGCTGTAGTTCTTTTTAAATAAAATGGATCTTGCTTTAGCAGCTTATCTCCTTGCAAATCTGAGCATTCTGCCTGCCACCATTGTACAGTTGCTAACCGTAATGCTGGCAGAAATAGCTTTTGTCTTAAGTGTCTTTCTTGCAATATCTGTTACTGTCCTTTATTCAATGTACATCTGTAAGTCTTTTGTTGTTGTCTAGTTGGAATATAAGCCATAAGTAGAGTAGTCCCTGTTCCACACTTCACCCTATCTTGTGCAAATATCTTCTTATTTAATAATTTTTCTTGCTATAGATGTCTTATGGCTGGTAAACTGCCCCTCTGTTTGGTTTAATCATTGAGATGCAGTTACCACTAGTCATTCAAATGGCATGATATATATAACAAGAAGAAGCTCCTCGTGAAACCCAGAGGTGGTTTTCCTGGCAACACAACTAGCATGCAACTGCAGATGAGTATGATGAAACATGAAATGATATGCACAGGGCAGGGCACAGACACATGACATACACAAAACACGCTGCAGCACTCAACAAACTAATGTAGCTCATCAAGACCAGTATCTCTAAGGAAGTGTAAAAGCGCCTTCATGTCTGGGCCCGCGGTCAGTAGACTGCTATGGCCTCACCTGTATCCGGCACTTCGTTTGGAGGCATCAAGATGATCGATCTGGAAGCCATCAAATGAAAGAACAAAACTGTCAGAATTCTGGACACATGACTAACGTGCATTTACAAAGAATGTACTAACTGCTGTGGATATAGGGTTGTGCTGCTTAGCACAAAGATGTGGGTTGGATTCCTAGCCGCCTGTGGCTCGGAATCCAACCCACATTTGATGGGGATGGAGTGTGATTGGGGATGGAGTGCTTTTGTTGCACGTTGAGAAAGGCTAGGTAGTCTAAATTAATTCAGAACCCTCCACTATGGTGTCCCTCATAAGCCACTGTGTTTGAGATGTAATAAACCCCACAATTTAATTGTGTGGAATTGATGTCATGAATAATGTACAACAGCTTCTTGACCTTACTGAAGTGGCTCCCTTCAAGAATATCCTCAGGTAATGCAAATGGCTTCCATTTGTGATTTAATGAAGAGTAATGAACTTTAAAGTGAAGCATATACGATATGTTTGTTTCATAAACACGTACAGGTTGAAATGTCACATTTTTATTTCAGGTTTGAACGCTTGGGATACTTAAGGCTTGTTTAGGGACGAATTTGGAGGGTTCTCTTTTTTATCTCAGTATTGTGTCAAGAGCAAAACTAATGTTGCATATACTAATGCATGCAATGTCCTCTTCCACTCAGCCTCAATTGGATGACATTGTCAAAAGCTGTCGTGGACGGAACCTCTTCTTTTCATGCGACATAGACAAGGCTATCCAGGAAGCTGATCTGATCTTCATTTCAGTCAACACGCCAACGAAGAACTATGGGTTTGGAAAGGTGAGCAGTCTTGCACGCTTCTTTTTCACTGGTCACTTGAAATATAGCCTCGCATTTATGCAAAATATAACTCTGGAACAAAAGTTAGTAAAGCATAGGTGTCCCAAGAAAGATTATATTCATCAAGGCCTAGCAGCTCTGTGCTTTGTATGGGTCATAACTTCTTAAAGCACACGCCACCCACATCTGAATTCCAATCTCCACAATTAGAAAATTTGTTTTCTGGTTCATGAGCCTTTGTTGTGCAGTCAAAGTATTGAAGAGCAGAAATTTGGACGAGTTGGTACATTATTATTATTATTATTTGGTTTGTACACATATAACACAGGACATGAAGGAAATAGGGAGGGAGCAAGCTGACTACTACTGCCACCGAGAGGGGCACACCGCCTGCCTACTCTTTCAGGAGGAGGGAATAGAGGAAATGAAAACATGAGGAAATGAAGAAATGACGGAGACACAGACAGAACAAAACAAATACAAATAATGTCTATAAACGAGAGGCGAAGTCAGTGTCGTTCATAAAAGTTAGCAGGGCTCGATGGGCCGGGTCACGTCGGGAAGCGCACCCCCTTGGAATAGGCAATCGTCAAGGGTTGCACATTGCAGTCCAATAAATCCTTATTCCTTAATTAGCAATGCGCGCTGTGCAATGAATGCGGGACACTCTAAAACGAGATGTTCAAGTGTCTCACAGGAGTCACAAAACGTACATGGATGGAAATAAATAGCACAACTTTTACGTAGGCCATAGGGCATAGTCTGCGTAAAAGTTGTGCTGTTTATTTTCAAAAGTATTGAATGTATGTACTGATATTTCCTGAGGCTAATCTTTGAATCCACCTGTACATTGTAAGGCTGGTGTTGTGTTCGTGTAGTGTATGTACAGTATGTATGCTGTGTTGTGCAGCTTGATTTCATGTCATGACATAATGTGTAACGTGATCTAATCCTGACAACACTGAGGCTGACAGGAGGATGAAGGCTTGGTTGGAAGTGATCAGCAGTGACTAAACAGGGGCTCCTCGGCCTGGAACAATGTTTCGGCAAGTGCCATTATCAAAACGTTGGCTCCAGGCTAAGGCTTCCCTTGTTCTTCCACTGTTGATCATGATGTAATGTAATTTTTCATTTGTAATGTCCAAACACAGTCCCCATGAAGAAAAAATAAAGCAACATGTTCACCTTCTTTATGCCCATGGTGAGTACATTTGTACTAGGAAGATACAATTAATCTTATTTGAGTTAGAACTTAAGAGGCAAGAATTTGCATTCCGTTACAATGGGAGCATATCTGATTCAGGGAAGGGCAGCCGACCTGCAGTATGTGGAGGCTGCTGCCAGGAGCATAGCTGAGAAGGCCACTACGCCAAAGATTGTTGTCGAGAAAAGCACGGTCCCAGTCAAGGCTGCAGAGAGCATTAGCCGTATCCTCAAGGCCAACATCATTCAGGGAGCTAACTTCCAGGTAAGTCTAATAACACACAGATTTGTTGGAAATAACTGGTTTCAAAATAGAGATGTGTTAAGAAGCTTTAAATCTGTGTTGCAGTCTAGTCTAATGTTGTTTAAAACTTGTCAGGTGAGGGTACATTGATTCTGATAAAAGCTGTGTTGTACCTATGGATGTACAGGTTTACACTCATGTTGGTACAGTGAAACCTCATTACTACAAACACACATGAACAAACTTTTTTAACAAGCTTTTGTGAAATGTGAAACAGTTTGATAACCTACATTTCAATCGCACGTTGCTCACAACTAAATGGATGGCACGTTAGCATCTCTTGCTCTCGCCTCTTGGACGGCTTGGACTGGTCCGTTAGCGATTATGAAACTGTGATATCAAAACATAAATTCTCTCTTTTCTGTCAAAACTAGCCTCAACTAAAATGCCTTGCAATATTTAAAAACACAAAAAGATTTTCCTCTAATTTTAATTGCTTCCCTTGTTCTTCCACTGTTGATCATGTGATGTAATGTAATTTTTCATTTGTAATGTCCAAACACAGTTCCACATGAAAAAATAAAGCAAACATGTTCACCTTTATTTAGGCCATGGAGAGTACATTCTACAAGGAAGATACAATTAAATCATATTTGAGTTGGAACTTAAGAGGCAAGAATTTGCATTCCGTTACAATGGGGGCATTAACTTAGCATTAATAAATTCTATATTATTTTCAAATGCTTGTGTAAAACTAATTTGCGATCAGCTGTTCCGCGACCAGGCAGGAACAATTCCTGATTCATGGCAGGTTTAATTGAACATAAAACACATCAGGGCAATGCCTAGGTGTTTTCGAAAAACAACAGAACCCAAACAAATAAAAAGCTGCATGCTTTACTCATCTCTCTTTATTAAAGGGTGCTTTCGACAGCCTTTGGCATCCCAAAGTATTCGTTTCTCAATTCTGAGAAATGCCCTATACACCTTTGTCAGTTAATAAAATCTTTTCTTGAACACCGAACTGTGATTTAACGCTCTAGCGTCTGCGAAGCGTAAGCTAGACCTTCAGTTGGAAGTCCTGAAGGCGCTATGAAATATTTATTTATAGACTTGACTGCCAAGGGCCAACCGATTCAAGAGCATCAAGTATGGCATCATGAGCAACATCGTCACACAATCTATGTGGAACATGCCAAGTTTTCGGCATATCCATCTGCACTGCCTGAAGAGCAAACGAGGTACTCATGTTATGTGGATGAGCAAAAGTCACCATTAGCAGAGAAAAATGATGCTTCCCATACTTCTCCAATAGCCATGCCAGTACATCTACCTGAATTCGCAAGCCTGAGCAGATGTTGTCTGCTCAGGGTACTGTTGGTAGTTCATTTCAGGGGCAGTGCGGCATGTAATTTGAGTAGTAGTAGCAATAGTGCGGCTAAAAGTCCATCGCTTATATTTCTCGACATTTGATTGAAATTTGAGAAAATTTTAAAAATATGGAGAGTATCTCACTTTTTTTTTTGTCGCACCCATAGAAAAGCGTGTAAACAATGGGAATGCGCCCGCCACGTCATCTGTCTTACTGCGGTGAGAACTGCATTTTCTCTTCGCCAAATCCTGACGCGTGCAATGTTGCAGTCGGGCTGATTCCCCTCTTAAATATTTCTTTCTTTGTGGTTTGAGGCCATTAAGTAATGCATATGCGTGCCTGGACCAGAGGACAAGTCCGAATAACCTGTTTTTCTGAATTAATGAGGGTCAAATTAATGTAGTTTTACTGTATCTTATGGGCACCACGTGCAATCGCTGTCAGACCCGAACAACGAAGACACATTGTAGTGGCTTAACATAACGAACACAGACTTCAAGAAGCAGCGTTGAATGCTTTGAAAGCAAGACACAATAAGGTAGTGCCCATTGAGGCAGCCGAACCAGAAATCTCCAACACCTTCCTCATTAGAAACAAAATGGTGCTTAAGACGTGCTGGTTTAAGTATCATATTTTTTTTTTTTGCGTATAACCTGCACCAAGAGTTTATAAATTTAACAGTAAAGTTGGGTGTGGGTTATTTCACGTTGATGTGTGGCTTTAGGCAGCGTGGTGTGCATTGCCATGAAGACACACCTAAAGCAGTCTTCTGTCATTTAAAGTTTCGTGATCTGAATCCCACCCTTTCCTCATCCCTGCGTGTTGAAGCTGCTTTTCTCCCCTCCTTCATGGTCACCCATTCTCCTCCTCTTTGGGTCGCCATGTTGGGTTAGTAGAAAAGAACTTGCTGTTGGGCTAGTTGGTAACATTTAAAAGTTCAAATAGGCACACTCGCAACACACACACACACACACAACACACCACACACACACCCACAACACACACAGCAGAAACACTTGATACGTCCCCGACACACAGCACTCTTGTATTCACGATACAAGTGCTGTGTGTGGGGGATGTATCTAGTGCGTCTGTTGTGTGGGGTGTATGCGTGGCACGTGGAAAAGTGGTGCATCTGCGAATGGAGACTGTTTTTTTGGACTTGAGCATTGTATGCAGTTATTTCTGCATGGTATAAGCGCAGATCTTTTCTTTTTCTTTCGGGCTGTTGCAATTGTTATAATTTTACTGTGTAACCCACCAACGCATGTAACCCGTGTTATAAGCAATGATGGGTTATACAGTGAGAGCTCGATATAACGACTTCAGAGGACCGCAACAAATTGTTCGTTATTCTGAAAGGTTGGTATACTGAAAGCCCCAAAATTAACCATTTCGGCCATCAACCTATCAGTTTTCACCGTATGAGCTTCCCCGAAAACGTCGATGTTGGCTCTCAGCCCACGCTGTTGCTATTTCCATAGATTCTGCCACACATACCACTGCTGCACCGTATATATAGAGTGGTGCGCCTTCTGACATTTTTTTTCTCTGGCGCCGTCTCAGGTTTTCCATACCTATGTGCTGTGGCATCTGTCTTCTGCGCCTTGTCTGCTGGCTTACTGTCCGGCTGCCGTAAAGGAAACATGAAAATCTAAGAATACCTAGATTTCGAAATATAGTTCGTAGTAGTGAGGAGTTGTTAACATGACACGGAAGCTTATAACATCGTTATTCTGAAAAATTCAGTATTCTAAGTTTGCAGTCCTGAATATTTTTACATTGAAACTGTAAGCAGTCAGCAAGGGATTTCCGAAAAGTTTGTTAATGTGGTGTTCGTAGCAACGAGGTTTCACTGTATGTGGAAAATATGGTGTGATGGTGATTGCACAAGTTAGCGGCATGCTAAATGTTCATTCCATTCGCAGGTTCTTTCAAACCCTGAATTTCTAGCCGAGGCTCAGCTGTTGCGGACTTACTTGACCCAGACCGCATCCTCATTGGGGGAGAGCAGACACCCGAAGGCCAGGCAGCTATTCAAGAGCTGTGTTCTGTGTACAAGCACTGGATTCCTGAAGATCGTATCATCACCATGAACACCTGGTCTTCAGAGCTTTCCAAATGGTAAGCCTGCCTCGAGACTCAAGTCACATTTTCAACGGGACTAGGAAGAATTTGTGCCGAAATGTTGATATTCTGCATGACTAGTTCTGATTTCTTTAGTAATTAGTGTTCATTCTTTCGTAGACAGCTAGCACAGGCTGCAGTGGCTCAGTGGCCATGCTGTTCACTATTGGGTTCCAGA